>NW_020450529.1:5141478-5179283 GCF_003343035.1 Apteryx rowi
CTTTGTTTGTTAGTACGAGGTCCAGCAGCACACCTCTCCTTGTTGGCTCCTCCACCACCTGGGTCAAGAAGTTGTCACCAATGCTCTGCAGGAATCTCCAGGACTGTTTGTGCCTAGCTGTGTTGTCTTTYCAGCAGATATYRGGGTGSTTGAAGTCCCCCATGAGAACCAGGGCCTGGGATTGGGAGGCTACTTCCAGCTGTCTGTAGAAGGCCTACCCTAGGGCCTACCCCTAGAAGGTATGACTTCCCTGATGTTTTCCAGTATGTTAACAAAGAGATTTTCCCAGTCTCCTCCTAACAGGTTGGCTCCTCTTCCCCAATCTGTGGACCTGTTACTGGTTTTCCTGTTTCCTTAATGTGGGGTGTGTTACATTGACAAATATCATTATTTCTGAATGCCTCGATGTGTCAGGATTCATCCGAAGTTTTCTCCACACACCTCTTCAGCAAAAATTGTCCTTCTCCTCATTCCCAGCTCATCTTACTTTTCCTGCTCTTCACGAGTTTCTTTAGAAGCCCAAGTTGCTGTCATTTTGCTATTTTAATGAAAAGTCTGTCAAGTCTAGATTTTACAAAGCAGTCACAGGAAGAGGTGTGTGGATTTTGTAAATTAGAGGAAGAAATTTGCCAAGGCAAGATTTAAGTAACTCTAAACTCAGTCACAGCCAGTTTTTCTAATCATATAACTTAACGCTGTTAAAGCATTGAGAACATAAGCATTGCAGTGGGACGTGACAGCTGTTGAACATTAAAAAAAGTGATTCCATGATCTTCCATATCCAAAGAAACACAGATTTTTTCATTACCTTACATGTATGGAAATAAGTGTCACCCATAGTTTACTTTAAAAAAACAAAACCACTTTGGAAGGGGTGAAACTCCACAATGTTTTCTTCAGATTTAAATTATTACTCTTTATAAAGGAAATTCAATACATGCACAAATACTATACCTAACAGACCATAAATTAGACTGAAAGTATTTCTTCTGCTTCCTGAGGTCTTCTGAAGACTAAATTTTATTAAAACAGCAGTGTGCCACAACATAAAAGCCTTCACATTTTAACCAGAGCTGAGAAAAGGAAAGATTCGGATGCTTTAAAATCTTGATATTCAAAATCTTTGGGGCAGGGGGTGGGGGAGCATACATAGACCCACATACGAACTCCTTTATGCACTGATAACAGTCCTACTGCTTTCAAAGAACTATTTTACTGAATTAAGTTTAGGATCCATAAAGATTCCTAGCAGAGGASAAGCCCTTTCTCCCCAGTTACCATTATTTTCAGGTAGGTCCTAGATTTAGAAGCCAGAAGAGTTGTGACAGGTTCTAAACCAGGCAGAATAGATTCAGGTCCTTATTATTTTGGATGTATCACTTAGTAACTACTGAAGCATCAGTGACAGATGGAATAAGCTGCAACAAAAGAGTAAGAACTGAACTGCCAGTCTCCAGAGGGATATTTAGCTACAGACGGGCACATATGTAGCAAGAGACTTCAAGTACCATTTGCACCACAGCATGAATCTTCATCTTGTAATGGATTTCTGCAGACCTGACACATGGCATCATACATTTCTCCAAAGACTAGGTGTTCTCTCACTAGGAGCTATAAATCTCCAGTAAGGGAAGGAACGCATTTAATAATTACTGTCCACCAGAATTTTAAGATTGGCCACTAGCAAATTCTACAAAGTACTAAGACTGATCAATAAAACTGCCTTGCTGAAAGGTGGATTTGCCCTGTTGATAGTCCCATGTACAATACAATATTGCATATAACAGCTCAAGATTCTTCTACAACCCAAACAAATTTCCTTTGGCTTGGATGAATCACCACTGCTACTGAAAGTAACTGAAGTAGTTCATTCCATTCCTTTGAAAGCACGTACACACAAGTACAACAATTTCATATTTTCTTTCTTTCTTTCATGCAATCCTTACTTTATGATTACACCTATGACATGTAGATAAACCAAATGACCACCTAGCACCAATCATTGATATTGCCAAATGTTTTTTTTATACAGCCTGGTGCAAAAAGACATCACATTCTAACTAGACCTCCTTCAGGAATAGCTTCTATGGCACTCATGACATCCAACAACTGGTAAAAGGGTAAAAGTCTAGTTACTACTGAACTGTATCTCCACTATTTCTATCCTGTGCTTACATCAATAGCCTGTGCTTCCCCTGTAAGAAATGAATATGTATGGCCACGGAATCATCAGCATGGTAAGTTGTTGGTCATCGTGAATCAGAGAACATGTAAGACTGTTTTCTCAACACCCATGCAGATCTGTACTCATCTTAAATATATCTTCTCTATCTACACATAAAAATTCTGTTTAAAAATTAAAAAACAAAGTAACAGCAAAAAAGTACGATAACTTTCAAGATCTCTCCATAAATGAGCATAAGCTACAATCATCTTCATTTCGTTCTACCCAAAAGTGTATACTGTAGTTGTACTGATATTGAATTTGATACTCGAACAGTGCCCTGCTAAAAGAACTAAAGGCTGAGAAGGTAGTTATAGACACCCCTTTACAACTCAAACCATTGCCTGTTATTTTAATCATGGTTAATGATCTGCTATTAGGAGAGATTGTTATAATGCACTGTTACAGAGATTAGAAACATAACAGCAATTTTATATTCTTGTTTAGGCTTTGGAGAAAAACAATTTGCAAAGAAAAGTATAAAATGGCACTCTGTAATGCCTGACTTCAGAGAAAAGCCCTGTCATTTAACAAATATCCAAGAAAATTGCTAACTTCATCCACTTCAATGAAAAATACCATTTCTAAGTGAACTTAAATGTGTTCTGTACAAGGAGCCTGGGTGTCTCAGTCAGAGACTCTTGTCTTGGTATTATAGATATAGCAGTCAGTGAGGCACAGCAGTATCTGTGTACCTGAATCTCAATAATTCCATTGTTTGGAGAGAAACTTTAATGGATTTTAGTACTTCATCTGTGCATGCTAAAAACAAAATAAACCAAACAAAAAAACACTGATGCACATGCGAATTTCTGTGCATTAAAAAATTTAAGAATGAGTATTTACTTCTTTAAAGACCACTACCAGGCTATTTTAAGAAAGCTATTTTTATTTATCTGGATTGTAAATCAAGACTCCCAGGCAAGGATCTTTTCCATTGTGTTAACCAGTGCCAGCCACATCCTGTCATTTTACACTGTTAATAGAACACCATGTGAATAATGTACCCAGATATGAAGGGAATACAGTGCATAGCTTCTCAGATCTTCTATGACAAGCAATGTCATACACTAACAATGCTAACACACATTTACTAACAATCTCTGTTGGTTAAACAGCAGCAATACCAGCCTTACAGCAACGACAATGTGGTACACAGAGGTACTCCCCAGTCAGCTGAGTTTAAGATATGCTGAAATTTTATTGTATAACTTATCTCACTAATTTTCCAGCATTGTTACTCTCAGTAAGTACATGCAGGTATTTGCAAAATCTGGACAGTAGACTAAACTCACAGGAAAGGGGTTGATTTTTTTTTAATTAAGTGTGAACAGTGCAATGAAACATCAATTAGGATCTCTAGAGGCTACAGCCATCCAAATAATAATAAAGCCACAATGGTGATGTAGTTTGCCATGTGCAGTTGGCACATTAGATCCCAGCACACCAGTTAATTATTTTGATTTACAAGAACACACATGCTCACTCCTGGGAAGGGTCTTGAGCAGCTCTTATTCAATGAATACTAGACTGTGCACTTTACAGACTGCGGCAGCATTCAAATCAAAAATTTTCAAGTGAATTATCATGCAGTAGCATTTTGGTCCTTCTCTCTCCCTACCCTCTTTTCCCTTGCACCATGCTCTATTTATTAGAAGTTAATGAAGCTCTGCCTCTTTGGAGCTGGCCCCTCTACCATTCAAGGCTTGAAATACAGCTAGGTAAAACATCTGTGATAAGTTCTAGACAAACCTGACACTTAAGCCAGGTTCATTCTGGTTTATGAATCTTTGAGGAAGCTATGGCCAAGTTTCAGATAAACCTGGACTACAGCTGTCCTGAAATTCCAGGGCTAGGGAAGACTTCAGGTGTTTTGGGTAGAAGGCACAAAACAAAGCAGAAGTCATGCACCTTTTTGATCCAGTAAGTTTCACAACATCTTGGTCATACAAATCCTTAAACCTAAAGGAAAGTCTAGTACTATCTCATTGAAACCAAGGGAGTACTAACCTTCCAGAAGTCAAGCAGACATCTGAAGCCCAGGTTTCACAAAGCCCCATTAACCATATTATGGAAGAAAATAACAGACTCCTGCTGACAGTTGGAGCTTTTCCAACAAAAATATCTTATAAGCTATGGGGACATCTCAAATGAGAAGGATATTGGAAATCCTGCTCCAAAACAGCTGCTATTTCTCATGTTATCACCCACTTGGGAACTCATGTCCTTGCACAAAACAGATTTTGCATGAGTAAGCCATGTAGCTGGGTCTGGAGCACTCATAACCATGGAAAGTGGCTTGCAACCTAGTCTCAAATGTACCTCACTCAGTTTCTCCCAAAAAAATTCATGCCAGCCAAGGGTTTGTCATGAAGCTGCCCACAGCCTGACCATCAAAAACACTAATAATTTATGATGAACCCATAAGGCACTAAAAGTTCCTCTACACTGTCTATCACCTCTGCTTTTGTGCACAGCAGAATTTGGATAACATAGCACAAGTCACAGCAGCCTGAGGGAAGTAGGCAGCATTTTAATCCTGAGGAAGGAATCACTAGCCTGTTCTTATCTCCATAAGCCTGTAACCAGCTTTCAAGCTGAATTATCATGAACTTTTCTGTAACTGCTTGCATATTGTTGTAATATTTTGTCCTTTCTTTCACTGAGGTAAAATTTTTTCTGTTTTCCTGGGTCAGTGGCCTATGAAACTGTATTTAGCTTATCTTACTAAGAGGAACAATAGAATGGAAGTCCCATTCCTGTTTCTCTCCCACCCCCAGCTTAAACACAATTAACTTTTCATTTGATGTATTCTTCCTGTCTGCACTCATAATGCTCCCCCAGGAAATGAGAACCAATAAGTCCTACACAGGAGTAGAAGAGCAGGGTACTGACCAAATATTGTATTATGCTATATTATAGACCTATGGGAAAAAAGTTAATTAAAGACCACAGCTATCCTTTGGGAAAATGTTTAATATATTAGCTCTTCCAGCTGAACAGTGCAACATAAACAAACCCTCCCTCTTTGGAAATTGTGAATATATCACACATTTTGGAGGAGAAAAAACACAAACAAAAAAAACTCACACACAACAGAACTTCACACTTCTGTTTTTATTGGTCATTTGGCTACAAATACGTGTCTAGTAAGATAAATAGGGAACACTTAAGAACAAACATCAACAACCACAATCTTTGCTTTGGGCTGTACATCACCTTCCAGCGTTGGGAAGCACCTTTGTGTATTTTGGGTGTTGTCAGAAATTTAAGTAATAACAATTAACAAGCATTTCTCCATAGTTCCTAGTGTTAGACGAGCAGAAAGGACAGACTTAAAGACAAATCCAGAATTCTGAACACTCCCAGTATAGCAGCCTTGAAAATCTGAACAGTTATATCCAGAGACGAATTTCAGATGGGCTCTCTCCCTGCCCCAACCTCCCAAATGGGAGGTATAACATTAAAGAATATTCTGCAAGGTGACCACCCAATTAATTTGAGCAGTCAAAGAATAAATGCTCCAACAGTCACACTCATTTTATGTACAGAAGGAAAAAAAAAAAAAAGAAGGAAGTTTATCGCATTGCTACTCATTCACATATATTTTCAAAGGAACACAAACTCAGTTCCTAAGGTAATAATAAGCAATCTTCATGGCTAGGTTTACTTTTACTTATGTTAACTCCACTGGAGCGGGTGCCAAATTTAAGCACCTGCAACAGGTTTACAAACACATCATTAAAATTTGCATTTAAGTGTAAATAGAATGTTTATTTGAAAATTGAGCATAAAATTTTTTTTAATGCAATAGGCCCCAATAACTAATCTGAATCTTTTAACTTCCACTACATTTACATTTCACAGTTTCATAATTCAAGCCAGAAATATACATGTGGCATTAGACACTGCTCTGGAAGCTGAACCCTGAAGTTGTGTGTTCAGTGTAGGTGGAGGATACATGCAGTTGAAGAACAGCTACATACATGGTTGAATTGTGGGCTTGCTGAAATTCACACTAACATTTTAAACTCATATGTAACATGCAACTTGCTGACATCACTGCTTTTCTTACTTACGTCGGACATCTGGAATTTGCTGAGTCTTGCTATAGAAAATGAACTATGCATACAGTTTTTTCTTTCCCAAATACTTGTTGTCACCAATAGATCTTAGAACACTTAACTTCAGTAGGTATTTTAGAGGAGGGAGAAAGATAACATGGCTCAGCAGGCTACAGTCAAAGCTGTCATGTCTTCCTAAATCATAAGGCAGTGCTCCATCCTGTAAAGAAGTCAGTCCCCTGAATGGGGCACTCATGGGACTATAACAGCAGTGATAGCCACATCAGGTCAAAGGAACATACTCTTGGTATTTGTTTGGAGACTTTTTTTAAACTACACACACAAACTCTTTATAATCCATACATGTGTTTTTTATGGTGCTTAAAAAGAAAAAAGCACACAACTGCAACTGGGCCACCCACAATCTGAGACAAGAGTCATTTGTCTAGCAGGGTTTCTTTGTGCAATACATAGTAAGAAAAGCACAGTCTCTGTGCTAAAAATAAGCATGTATATTCACTATGTTCAAAGTTTCAGCATATAAGCTCCTCTCTGAATACAGCTACTGTACCTATGATTTATCAGGCAACATATTGCTATTTATTTTTGTATTACAAGCACCTTTTCCAGCAACGCTTAAATGATTGTTTCTTACAAATAACCTCACATGAAAGGAGTAATAAGCACAAAATGATGTTCCATTAAGACCACCAAAGAATTTTTATTAGCAGTTCCATCAGATTTAACTAGCATCCTTAGTATATGCATGTGTGTATGTATAATCTGTGTCAGATTTGTCAGCTTTTGATGGATGTTTTCACTCTCACAGTGTTATTATTACTTTTATATAGTAATACTGGCAACAGGGACTTATAGTTTATTAGACCTTATGTTACATCTGCCACAATGCCCTGGGGCTGGAGTATAGTCATCTAATCCTACTACTATGCCTTGCAATTACACTTGATTGTTAACTGTATACGTTCAGCACCACTTACGTTTGATCGTTGCTGTTCTGAGGTTTTCCTTCAGATGGGCCACACTCTAGCTCCCAGACAGTTAATGGGATTACACAGACAATTAAAACTGAAACAAAGTAGAAATGAATTTAATTAATATAGCTCCTGCTGGATTGAAATATCAACAGTAACAGACAACAGCATGGCTTTGGAACCTTTTGTTCACGTATTTTAAAGGTAGCAGGTTAGAAACTTAACTCAGTGCTCCAGTTACCATGTGCCAATACAACCACRGTATGGCAGGGTCAGGCTAGCAGTCTAGCCCCGCTCTGTGCCATCCAGTCCCTTGGTGCCTTCAGAGGAAGGCTGCACATACCACACCATCCCTCTCAGACAGCAGCATCCTCCTTCACCCTAGCAATTCAGGGAGAAAAGTCTGAGATGAAGCTTGAGGTTTTTAGTAACCTATTGTAATTGCACAAGATGAATGCACATTTGTGGAAACACATGTCAACAAGCACAAACTGAAAGAGGAAGGAAGAGAACACACCTGTCATTCACCTCTGAAGTGATGCATCTACAAGAGCATACCAGTAAAGAAAGCATACACTGGCCCTCTTGGCTGCTGCATCACCATTTATTTTTACTATTCAGCCAACCTCTAAGAGAGAGAGAACCTGAGATGTTCCTGGGGACTCAACAAGGAGCAAGAACCTCATCTGCCAAATATCAGCATAAGGCACAGAGTGAAAGCTACACACTGAAGGGTCTTTCAAGGAATCAGTTAGGGCAAGAGCACCCTACTGTTATACAGAACCTTTAGCTTCAAATTTCAGAATAAAGGAAGTAACCAAAGAGGGAGTCAGTCTATTTGCAGTGTTTGAATAGAGGTTGTGGAACTGGTTTGCAGCAGAAGGGAGGATTCACTTGCTCCTCATTAAATCTAGCTGCTTAACCTGAAAGGGTGAGAATAAAAATACAGCTTTGTATGAAGTACAGAGGACTTCAAAGTACTGGTTAAGTTTCCTTTACCTGCAACAAAGCAATCACATGCAAGCCAAAAGACAGGAAGAGGAAAGTGTGGCACTAAATGACAATGTTTACTGTCCACATCAAGTCAGAAAGCTCTCCACCATAAGCTAGGTAAACTTGTGCCTCAGGTACAGCAAAGAATCAACAGAAGCCAGAGACATAGGAAAACAAATATTTGCCACTATCAAACTATTTTGTCAAATTATGCTAAAGGGTTGATTGATGCACTTTAACATCAAATAACATTAAGCTTGGAAGCTCTGAGATACATAATGATCATTCATCAGTTAAGCTTAAGTTTTCAGATCAACCAGTATTAGATAAATGAATTAGGAAGCTGTCAAGCTTTGTGTAATTATTGTTCTGCAGCAATTAGGAAATAAGTTTACATATTTGTAAAAGACAGACAGATAATTGCTAAGCCTGTTATCACCAATAAAACAAGGGGTTTTTTAAATAAATCATTAATCTTTAACATAGAAACATCCACAGATATTTATTCACATTTTTGTGAAAATGCTTGCCTGATTGAACACAATGAGTCTTATATACAAAGTTTAAATTATTTTATATCCATAAAAAGTGTATTTTGTAGTAGTACCAGACGGATCATTGTGGCCTCCTAAGAATAAATAGAATAATTAAATAATTAAAGTCATACCCACAGACAAGCAAAAATGGTCTAAAAAATATCAGGAGACTGAAAGCATAAATCATGATTACAACCCATATAATCTTTGACCTACGCACAAGCTACAAGGTTCAAAGGTGGCATTGCATTATGTATTTATTGCTTGGCTAAGCCATTATTCACCAGTCTTCATTTTAAGAGGTAGGTATGATGGGCGTCTTGTGTGAGGAAAAATATATCATGAAACCTTCCACATATGAGATGGTACAGCTAATTTATCTTGTGTTGCCTTCTTCTCAATTTATGGCATGGCAGCTTTCTACAAAATGAAGATTCACAATCCACATGCTCCACAGTCCTCAAAAGATCTACTCATCGTATTGACACACAAAAAAGGGATACTATTTCTTGCAAGAACAATGGAGATATGAGCAAAGCACAAACCTGTTCCAGTCTCAGTACAACACCATGCACTGTGACACATCTAGAATAAGCACAAGACTGAAGCAACTAATCCACCTCTCTGGACATACAGGATCAGCAATCCCAGTAGCAACTGCTGATATGTCAGCATGATTACACCCCAAATCACATTCAAGCTTTCAGCCACAAGCACTCTCCACTATCTTGTTCCCTCTTCCCTAGGCTTTTCTGGTGGAGCCAGAGTATCATTTAAGAGGTTTCAAAGGGTTGAAGTCTTTGGGAACTTTGATTGTTTGAGGGGCCCACATGAACCTTTCTGATGTGCTTCTGTTCACAGAACAAACAAGTAATGACAGAGAAAAGCTACAGCAATAGGCAAGCAATAAATAGCCACTAGCAGCAAAGAATTTCTACTTTCAGTGAGTAAGGAGTCCAGCAAGGCTGAAATTTCCTCTAAATTGCTAGACAATCCATGAGTGCTTTGAAATGGGTTGTGCTGGTTTTGCCCATTTCTTCTACAGCTCTTAAGTTTTCAGAAGTCTGTGCTCACCCTCTCCATAGAGAGATTACACCTTTAGCAGGCATTAAAAAAAAGGCAGATCTTAAGAGCAGCCATATAGATCTAGAATGACAGGAACTCTATTACATCCAACACAGTCCTAGAGAGCAGCCTCAGGGTCCAGCTGTCACAGTCCTTTTCAAAGATGTGACAAGATAAAAAAGCAAAAGCCTTTTGCGCATCTTCCAAGCAAAATTTTACTAGATTGAAATGTTCTAAACAGAAGACAGCCAACACCACTTAGAAATAATCATTAAACCCTAAAACAAAGCCAATAATGATGTGAATAGATATTAAATCCATAGCTCCACTGCATCCTATTCAGGAAGCAAATCCATTTCTCCTCTCTCCACAGTCCCACTGTGTCCTACCTGGGAAACAAATCCATTACTACTCACTCTCTCCACCCCCCTGCCTTTTAAGTACAAACACATATATATAATTTTCATTAACCATATACCCTTGGGAACTTCCATGTATGTATTGCTACTTTGACTCTACATTGTCCTATACTCCGGGCTGATTACTCCTGTCCAAAACAGAGCTGACTGACCAGTCTGCATGCTGAATCACATTTCTTTCTCTGTAATATTATTAAGATATATAAATAAAATATAAAAATTGTGCCTATATGAAATTCCAGTTCAGGGAAAATCTGGCATGGAAGCAGGAAGAGCAGCACACTGTTTATTCCACAACCTGTGCTTTAAGCCCCTCCCATAAACTGATGGCACTTTTCTTGAAATGCATCCACTCTTGAAACGGTGTTTGCTGCTACAGGAAATCTTGGTAACCCTCCTGCATGCCATCTATATTAAAAAGGATTTTCCCCTAAACTCAGTAACATCTGTGCAAGCTCCATTTACTTCATATCCTGTTCTTCTGGTTTCTCTAATAAATCAAGTATTTTCAAAACAGAATTTTGAAAGCAGTGCCTAGTTCTGCTCTCCTTTTCATCAGGCTCGGATAATCTTCCTATTATTTTCCAAAATTTGCTCCTGTCTTATTCTGTATATACGTAGATTTGCTAAGAGATGCAGAAACTCTTCACCTGCAGAGCTTTGGTGCTTAAGATCTCATCTCAGGTCTTTGTCTCTTAGAGCAACTGCAATCTGGAAGGCCTATTATACAGCCATACATCTATATAATTTCTATATTACACTGACAAGGGTTTACAGTCATCTGAATGAATTTGAGGTCTGGCATTATTCCAGTAGTCAAAAAAGCTTGATAACCCTTAGTTTTAGAACTTTTGACCAGCATTTACAAGAGCAGGAACAATGCTCTTGTAGCATTAAGGGGGGGGGGGGGAGTTCTCATTCATTCTGTATTTGAAACTCATGTTAATTGTTTCACAAACTGGCCAAATGTTCTTAAGGAAAGTTTTCAACTCCTGTCAAAATTATACCCAAGTCCCTGCAACGATATTGCTTTTGTTCCACTGAAGGATTATCACTGACACTACAGAAAATTGATAAAACAGCTGCAACAGGTAATCAAAGAAGGGTCCAGAGAAGAAGGGGTAAACTAAGATTGATCAGAAGAGCAAAAATTGTTAAATAGAGGTCAAAAGAAAGTGCTCATGAAGTATCATTCTCCCTAAGCACTAATTGTGGACAGTCATAACAAGAAAATCCACTTCAGCAATGAATCTTTTTTATTGTAGATTCACAAAATCCTTGGGGAACTGTTTGCACTTTTTAGTGGACAGGTATCAGCTCACTAAGGGAAGGCCAACATGAAGGTCCAGCTTCACACAGACTAAATTTCACTTAAGTCCTTGGATCTCACATTTCCTATTGGCTAAATGGCTCTGAAGGTCTGAAACAGGACCCAAGGGCCTACAGTAAAATACTACGTTGAGAGGAAATGCAAGCAGCAGCTGAGAAAAGCAATATAGTGGAATAAGTGCATCTTGAAAGGGCAGAGTGAGGAAACAAGAACTGCAGGAGGAGACATTTACAGAGAACCATTCATGCACTGTAGGCAACTTTTTAAAAGCAACCTAGAGTCCTGGTGCGCATAGAGAAAACAGACACAGTACCATCTTTCAGAAAGGTGGAAGAGCTGCAGTATTTTGAGTCCTCTGATTATTCATAATTTGTCTTTCTAGGGCTAAGTCTTGGAGAACTTGGAGGCCATATACTTTAATTTAACCCTCTTATAAAAGAGTTCAGAAAACTTGCATTAACTGCTGAAAGGTGCTTGAAGTAAAACCAGAATCTGGGGTTAACACACAGTCCATTGACTGGGGAAAAATCCTAATCTTGATTCATTAAAGAATTAAATCCCAAACCAAAGGGTCATGTTTGCTAAATGAAACTACTTTTCAAAGTTCCCCAAATAGAATTGTTTGTGCTCCATCCTTGAAATCAACAGCAACATGATATTCTGCTTGTGTTAACTCACTTGCAGAATTGGGATCTTGGCTGGTGACATAAACAGCCAGCAAAGGGTTTGGGTTCTTTTCTGCTTATGGAGGTAGTCAAATGCAAAGGCTAACGTTTCTTCTCCATTTCAGTCACAAGAGATTAGGCTGCTTATAACAGGAAAACAAGATGACTGTTTTGACTATATTGCATGGAACAAGGGATTGGTTTAATTGCCTGAAGGCAAGGAATTGTGTCTTATTGGGGGAAAAAAAAAATGAAACCTAACCATTCCTATATAAATATTCAAAACTTTTCAGCAATACAAGAAAATTAAGTACCAGATACCTAAACCCAAAATGTTCACAAAGAATGAAAAAATTATTGCAATTTACACATGAACATGCATTTTCTTCTGTATTCAACTCCAATAGACAAAGGAAATAATTTCTGCAAAAAAAACAGTTTTGTTATATGGTTCCTGTTATATGGTTCCTGTTGTAGTTATCTAACATGCCCTGAGGTAGTTATCTGTAGTATTTACATTCTTTACCAACTTATCAAGTGAAAATCCAATTGTTTCTAATGACAGTCACTCTGTCTCCCATTCTCATATATGAGAAAGGGCTTATTATCCATTTGTAGTAATTAAGGCACTGATGTTATATGGATCCATAAAACCAAATTCATTAAGCAAACAAAGGCTTTTTCAAAGTTACAACTGCAAAATATTTAAAAGTAAAAGCTGAATTATAATGTGTAGCACAAAAATAGTTCGAAGAAAAACCAGTATCAGAGAACCTAAAGCATTCTTAGAATTGGGAAAAAAATGCAGCCAGTCTGTAAGAGAATTGTTTTTCCAGCATTAGCTGAAAGAAGTGAAATAATTAGCCAGCTGAAAATGTCAATGTTTGAAAACGTGCCTCTGTTTGAGCTTCTTTGTTGTAAAATGGTTAAGCAAACTTTTTTTAAACCAGTACAAGACCATGTATTACAGTTAAAAAATAAAAAAAAAAGTCTTCCCCACTCTTTTTCAGAGACTTTGCATCATTTGTTACTGATGGATAAAATACATTATTGGACAAGTGACTAGGAACTGCAGCCAAACACCACTGCTTTTACTCGGGACTTACTGAACAATAACTCTATTCCACCAACATCAGGTTAGCAACTGAATGAGTCAAGCAATTTGTTTAAAAATTCAGGAAAGTAATGGAATACACTAAGCCAAAAAATCTGCTGTGAAATACATGGGGCTTCGGTTTCATTACTGAGCTTATCTCTTCACCCCCAAAACATGAATATACTGCAGAACTTTGCTTACAGCCTTGAACAATTTGCTGTGCTCATATAATACTGTGCTTTATTTGGGAACATGTGATGCTCTAGGAACATTGTCAGCAAAATTTCTCACCAACTCAGCCTACACCAGTGGTGCCTCAGTTGTCATCCTCCCCAATTCTAGGGCTAAACAAGGTATCAGAGTTTATCAGAGTAAGGCAGGGAACCAGGAAGGGAATGAAGTACCTGCATTGCCCAGATGTAATTAACTCCACTGAAACCAGTGAGTGTGGTTAAGACCAGTGTAGACATGAGTAAGTTAGCTATCAAGTCAGGACCTTAAATGCCCACAAACAGGTCACCTGCCTCCTTCATCACATGTCTGCCAGTACATCAGAGGACTAACTAGATTCAAACACGTTACCATTGCAAGATCTTCAGTTACAGGTGCTGGGTGAAACCCCAAGGCCAGTGAAGTCCATGGGAACACTTCCATTAAACGATGGGTTCCCTTCTACACTTTTTTATTAATTCGCCGTCAGAGCACCACACAACCACAGAACTTCATGCAAATGTCCATTTGACTTCATTACTTCATTGTAAGCCTTCTTGCTCTCATGGAGGGACTCCAAAACCACTGGCATTCCTCCAGAAGAATCACAGTTCTTCATTTCTTGAAATGCTACCAAGTCCTATGCTATTTTCTCTCTTGGCAGTGCTGTATGCATCCACTGCAACACATGGGAAACTAGAACTGAAATACTTCACAAAAGTTTTCTTCCCCCAGCTGTGAGGTAAAACAAACTCTGTTCATCTGCAAATCCCCCCCTGCAAGCACATATACAATTCCAAACACCACAATGGTCATGGTGATTTTTTTCCTGCAGAGCTAGAGGAAGAAGGAAGACAAATCTTCTCATGGCATAAAGTTTAAATGAAATGTTTAAAAGAGGTGTCTCACTGGAGCTGTACAAAGTTTTTGTAAAGAAGCCCAAATCCTAGCAAGTTTAGATTTCAGTATAATATGCAAAACTTGGACTGGGTTTTTCTGAGGTTTGCAAATCTTCCAGACAGATTTGGGCTTTAGTTCAAACAGATCTGGACTGATTTATAGTTTGTTTGAAATGATGCCCAAAACTGTAATTAAGAAGGGTTTTCACCAAAACTAAGCATAACTCGATAGAGTGGTCTCATTTTTCCAGTGAGAGGAGTCCTAACGCATTCACTCAACAAAGAGGAGGGGAGGGAGGAACAGAGCTCCCCCACAGTACATTGAGATGACAAAAGAGAGGATCCAAAGACAATAAAGAACAACATGAAACTCTGAATTTTGAGAAGTGACACAGGAAAACAGACTGAGCTTTGCATACATTTATCCTGAGTAAAATTACTATTTAAGAGCAGTACACATTTCATCCTTGAGATTTAACCAACACAAAGTACAGTGGGAGAAAGAGATTTGGTACTGGGGAAGGCAGCTTTACAGCAACATTCCTATATTATTTTTCCCCTTTATAATCAAGGGCGCAATACACAGAAAACTAGGTGTTCAGTTGGAACAAGACAGTATGGGACTGGAGAAGGTACTAATCTAAATCAACAGAGAACTGCTGAGCAGGACTTTACCCCAAACACAGATGTGGTCTTACCTCTTCTGATTGGCTCTAAAGCACTCAGTTAATCCACAGCGATTCAAACCTTTGGGAAAAGGAATACGATCTGAGGAGTGAAAACAGACAGGGACCCTCCAGACTGAAAGAGGCAGAGGGGGACAGGATGCACCAAGAGCATTCTCATGTTACATCAGTCCTTCAAGCAGCGCTGCCATAACTGTTAGGCACTACCCTCTCCTGAGAAGGTTTTACTTTAGCAGCTTTGTAATACCTATTCTTCTAACCTCAACTTCAACATAATGAATCCAGATATCACACATTGCACTGACAGAAATAAAAGCGTTATCCTGTTTTCATGTTCAATTTTAGCATGCTAATTACAGCTAATCACATTTAAAAACCTTCCAGTAAATATCCTGAGGTTTTTTTACATCAGCTAGTAAACTTCAAGGGTGATTGTATACATAACTGAGGTTTAGGGCGCAATCCAATCCTTACTGAAAAAATTAAAAAAAGTCTTCATTATGAATGGGACTATGTTTAAGAGACAATGTTTTTTCATTGGGCTGTTTTATAGTACGCTACCAAAATTTTTTTTTTTTAATCAAAATCTGTTTAATGTCACAATGCACAGTACATAGCAGAAGTTGAATTACTAGTTATCTACTCATTTTATATGAAATTTCATTTCTATGAAAGAAGCTATTTGCATATAGATTAACTACAGTCTGCATTTAAAAACACAAGAAGAGTTATGTATTAATGTTCTGTAACAAAGTTGGATTTTATATTTTTAATACATAAGAAAAAAAGAACTGAAACTATGTTTCTGCAATACCTAAAATAACAGTTCTCCAGTCCTGACCAAAATTTTGTAAACAGATATTAAAAACAAATATAGTTACCATGTTATTAATGTATTTCAGCTTCACATTTTCAAGCACCATATTGCATTAAAGAGTCTTTGCAGTAGTCAAGGGATGAATTAGTGTAAATAAGGCATGCCTACAGAACGCAGTCACTCCAGTGCAGAGGGCATTACTTCATACTAACTCCCACCATGAAGAATTAGACCCCATGTACATATACTGAGCATCACAGTTCATTGTACCAACAAGGCATATGCCATTCCCCACCACACACACAGATAAATGATAATAATTATTCTTGCACAAACAACTATGGAAAACAGCCTCAGCAACCAAACTGACACAAAGCAATGCACTTGAACACTCACACAGTCCCTTCAGTCCTGGCCAAAAGGATGCATACATGAGAGCCAACCACATAGCACAGAACTGCAGTGCAATCAGCCCCCATAAAAGGTTTACCTGTGTTCCTCTAAACCTGTGCAGTACATGCTAGAAAGTAATTCTCTGGATTGGAGGCTGTCTCAGCAAGCAGGACCAAAAGCACCATTTATTGTATCTCACTACTTCAATACTAGAAGCAGCTACAATTCCAGACAGGAATTTCTGGAGCAGTTAATTAGAATCATGTGTTTGGTCCCTCAAAGCTCACTGTCTCTGCAGGCGAACAAAGCTTACCACACAAAACTGAATACATCGGAATCAATACACTATCAAAGATGTTAAGATATATCCAGTACAAAATGAGTGTTTCATTCTAATTGCTGTATGTTTCCCAGGCAGCAGTCAGAGGTTCACGCTGAGAAGAGTCAGCAGAATCCCTCTACAACTGGTAAGTTACTACAGCGAAGATCTTTTCTAGCCTTCATCAAATCATTTATAGAAAAATCAGTTGCATGTCTATCTGCTCACATTACTTAGCATGAACATTCCCCTTTGCAAAAGTCTTAAAAGTTCATGCTTATCTTAACAGCATACTACCTGGTAGCCATTATTCATACCACCTACCTCACTGACATCAAGGGGGTTGGTTGCACAAATCTACTTTTCCATGAAGAGAGATAGAAGCTTCATGTGTCACCTTCTCCATTTACAAACAGAAAGGGTGCCATAAAGGCACAACACAAACTACACTGGAATCAGAGGTCAATGATCAAAGTCACTAACTTTGGCAGGCTTTCAGTCAAGACTTTAGATTCTATATCCATGTTGAAGTAAAGCTAGAGTTATTTATTCAGTCTTTGGTGGCGTTCCTCTAGATTTAATTCCTTGCAAAGGAGATAATAAAGATAAAAATTCTATTTTACACTGAACACCTACCCAATTGCATTCAGTTAGACAAAATACCTGATCTTTCTAGTTTTTCTAAAAAACATCCTTCACTCAGATAAATTGATGGACTGGCTCCTGCATCAGTTACATCTTTTTAAATAAAATAAATAAATAAAATAAGAAAACCACAAAACCACACACAAAAAAGCAAACAGTCTTAAACCAAGGCTAAAAATCACACCTGCTTTGCCTGAAATACTCAGCATGGCATCACCAGTAGCTGTACTTAAACATAACTGTTCCAATTATTTGCTATATTGGTGCCACGCTACAGTTCCCAGCAGAATTAGAATTGCTGAATGCTACAGCCTTCACAAGGAAGGAAATGCTAGTATGGTGCTTATGTGAAAATTCACTAGGTTTCTGCTATCAAGGGAATAGTTTCCTCCTGTGATAATGCTAAACATAAGACACATTGAGTTTTAAGACTGCTGAAAATAAAACTGGTGTGAATAAATTATTTATATTAAAAAACGCACAATCAGAACATCTGCTACTTATGCAAGGCCATAAAATTTAACCACCTTACCACTTTGGCTGCTAAAGCAGGGTTGTACAAACTATTGTCCATTTTTGGTCATAGATATTTGCCCTAAACTAGGCCCTTGTCATCTAGAATGAATGACCAATGCCTGAGTGGTGTTTGTATTTCATTATCATTTAACTGAAAATGAGATAGAACTACTTTTAAGAGTAATTTGTCATTTGCAGTATGTGTGGTAAGACTACCTGCTCCATCCATCCAAACGCTGTTTAATTTTTCCTTTGCATTTGAAGACTAAGTTTCTTAGTGGTTACTTACACCATAACCAAGAATTTTGAGCAAAGGAAATATATGCTCTAGCAGAAAGTGTTTTTTGCTTCATTTTCACTCTGCTGGTGCCCTTCTGTGCAAGTCATTGTATCTGTTCTTCCTCACAGTCTCTGCTTTGACTGAAAATTGTTCAGAGACAAAGGTCATGCTAGAGGTGATACACGTTATGAGAATCTGCTTTGTGGGCTCAAAGCAATGCTTTCATACAAATGCTAATTTACACAGATTGCTGCCTTAAGGTAACTGAGAACTTTATATTAATTTTAATAAAGGTTCTGATCTCTTGTTACATCCTAGGAAAGCAATATCAATTTAAAGGTAGAGATGGGGAAATGAATATCGATTAACCAGGAAGGAAGTTTTATAGTGCATATCAGCCATGGACCCCAGATTGAGAATTACTATTAGAAAACACTTTACACAGTAGTTTCCAGAAGGCTTAAGGTTAGCGTGACAGTTGCATGGACAGAAGTAAACTGCTTTTTTTGACAAGTTCCTCTGCTAGACCTTGATTCAGCAAAGCACTTTAGCATATGTTTATGAGCTTTGCTGAATCAGAGCCCAGATGTGACACCCCTTTTGACAGCTTCCTTATCCATCTCTCCTCTTCTCATTTCTACCATCCCACTAATCAGATTTAATTCTCTCCAACAGGTTATTTCCACTAAGAGCAACAGTTTGGTGTGACAAACGCTTACCTACAATGCCATGTGTGTGCACAGGATGTGATTCCTTGCCCTAGGCTGTGTGCTGCTCTCTCCCTCTTACAACCCAGATTGGGAAGGCAGAAGGGGCTGGTTTATATCTGCCGTTCAGGTTGGTGATGGTAACATGCAGTTGCTTTGATCTTAAGCATCCAGCTCCATAAAGATCCTGTAACTCAGGATTCACAGCTGTCCTCAAAGTAAGACAGACAGCATGCCTCAAATCAGCTGCTCTGCCGTTCAATCAGGGGCTTATTACTCCTCCTTCTCTGGGCTTCCCTCCCTGACAGACCCAGAGGTGGTGCATATCACCAGAGCACTGCTCTTCTTCCTTCTCCACACCCCCCTGACACTTCCCACCACAGCCCCCTCAGGGCTGGCTGTAGCAGTCAGGCTCTCTAGCACCCCTGCCCCATGGCCCTGCTTTCAGTCATGCTGCAGGGCAATGGCTTGGCTCTGCAGGCCTGGGAGAAGGCTTTTCACAGCCTCATGACTGCTACATGTCCCAGCATGCCCTGAGGTACAAGAAACCTGACAGACTCAAGACCCAAGAGGAAACTTTCAACAGCACTGAGAGCAGAAAGAAAGAAACAACCGAGAAACCACCTTTTCTTCTTTTCTTTTTATACCAAGCACCACTCCCTTCCACAAAACTAACATTTATTGGGTTAAAGATGTCAGCTTGCTGTTCTGGGGCTAAGTCTACCAAGCAATCAGACTGCAGGAGACTTCCTCAACTTTCCTCAATAAATCCTTTATTCCATCTTTCCTGAAGGGAACCTCTTATTTGCATCATTTACATATCCCAGTGTGAAAATTAAGGCCTGCATGGGGGAGACAGGAAAGTAACTCTGCAAACTTCCTCTTGCAGGCTTTCTCCTCAGCAATTCGATAGGAAAACGTATGAGACGAGCAGCTGTGCCCACCTTTGCTTTGGTAAGAGCCAAGGAACCTAACATCACACCTGTGAGCAGCCTGATATCAGAGACACACCACAAGCATCCTTCCTTCCCAGATACAATGCCCTGAAACAATGGAAACCTTTTTTTCCATGCCTATTTCCTAGAGTTACTTCTACATAAAAAGTTACCAACCTACCAGCCTTCTCTCTCCTTCTTCCTTGATGCTGCCCCTATCTCCAGGCATCCCCAGTAACCCATAATGCTTCACCAACTATAAGCATCACTGCCATCCACAGTAACATGGAACAGCCACGCACAGAGGTTGTCTTCTTCCTGTACTTTCAGGTTTAAAAATGCTTAGTCCTGACTGATACAGAATTTGTATGTCACAGAACTTTTAACCGTTAGAGTCTGCTTCCAAAGTAGCAAAACAAGGGCTGTTGGAGGATGTGGTTTACGCTCCCCAAAGCAAGATTTAAAATCTCTATTTATTGATCAAATAGTTAACCATCAAATATTACATTTTACAGCCTAAAGGTGTAATTTATTAGAGACCTAAAGGAACTATAAAAGGAAATAATACAGTGACCAACGGCTTAACACTGGCAAGTCAACACACAATACTCCTTTAAAGCCCTGGTTCATTCAATTCATGACAGTAGCTCTTATTGAGCAGCTGAAGCTCTTCATATATGAACTGGAGTCCTGTTCTCCACCACTATCCCTTAATACCTGTCCAGATATAGCACTCCTTTTGTGCTATCATAAAAAATAATAGTTCATTGAATGCAAGATTTACTATAACACAAAAATAAAATGACAATAAAGTCTTACACATAAATTAAGAGAGAAGCCCTGTAATCTCGTCTGTATCAATGTCATATTTTCTCTCATGTCAGTGTCTCATTCTTCATCTCCTTTGAAGTGCAATAAATTACCATTATTGGTAAATATTTATATTCAATTCTGCAGTGTCAAAACACTGACAGTTAATATAAGTCTTGCAAAAAAACTTTCCCTTCTCCCTCAGACAACACAAATATTCATCATACATACCTTTCTGAAGGTACCTTTCCAGGAAAGAAGTTTTAGGATTACCTTTATTCTGGTCTCAGGGACTTTTAGCYAAGAAAACTACAACAAATTAGGAATTTGATAGCCACACACATACTGGCTAAAATCAATAGCTTTAATTTTCACATTTAAACCTGTAATTTTCATTTGACAGGCTCAGCAGGTTTTAATGCACACAAACAATTTACTTTTACTGTTTTAATTGTTTTTAGTCAATCACTCTTATTGCTTCTCTGCATCTGACTAAACAAATTAATAGAGCTATGTTCATAAATGATTACTTTGTGAAATGGCTTGATAGATACATTTGCCAGTTTCATCTTCAATTACTGCCAACATTAGTAAAATTTATACCAAAAGGTATGTTTATCCAGGTTTTATAATGAAATGAACAATGGGAACAGCAATGGCCAAAAAAAGTCTATTTCATGAGCACAATATAGATGAAATTTCATCTAACAGAGCACTCTATCCAGGCCAAATGAAAACCAGCAAGACTTTCCTGAATAGTGGGCTGAAAAACACTTTCCAGATCACAGAAAGTGTCTACTGCCTAAATTCTTGCATGATTCTTTTGTAAAAAAAAAAAAAAAAACCCAACAACTCAGTGGTCAGGGTGATATTGTCATATGGCATAAGAGACCTGGATCAAATTCCTTTGTAAGAGACCAAAGTTCAGAAAGGACTTGGGGCTGCCCCCGACTCTGCTCCTTGCCCATACAGGAGTTAAGGCCTGGTAGCCTCAACGCAATACATAGCAACATACCCTTCCCCTTAAAAGGGGTAAGTACAGACAAAGTTGAAAAACATTCACTAAAATCACTACACAGCTGCCAAAAAACAAAAACAAAACAAAAAAAAACACACAAAAACAAGAAAGCCTACATAATTTTCTTTAGCTTCTAGTTTTGCCTTTAGGAATGCCAGTAACTCTCACAGTCCTGACTGGCACAGCCTTTTCCATATTATGGACAGATCCTGGAAGCCAAAAACTAAGAGCTTCTGAGTTGTTACAATAGTTGCTTCAGCTGTTGCTAAATCAGAACAAGGCATAAGAATGCAACTCTTTGCAGCTTAGTCTTTCTGCAGTTAAGGCATCAAGTGAGCTAAGACTTCTGTGAAAATGGAATGGCTTGTGCAAATAGAATGGCTTGAATGCATAAGCTGTCTTTAAATGCTGCTTAGAAGGCTTGATCCAGCAAGTGTTTTCCAAGCAAACTGGACACACACCAGCAAGGTTCCGCACAATAAGCAGTGCACGCGCTCACTAAAATGAGATCCATATTTGCTAAATCAAACCAAAGAGATTCAAATTCACAGCTCCCTTCCGCTGAATGCGTCAGCCAGGCTACAAGTTAATCTGGTAGACCTTCAGCTCTTCCATCAAAATTTAAAAGAAAAAGGCTCACTTGACCAAAGAGAACACACAAATTCTCTGCATAGAGGGAGACTACCCTAGGCACTTACCTAGAAGGACCTTCATCTGAGATGCTCAGACCCTGGGGGTTCTAGCTCTTGCTCCTAAACTCCTGTTTTATCCAATGTCATCTAATAGCAGCAAACACTACAGAAACAGAAGCTCAAGTCAGAGTCTCTTTCTTCACAGGCTACAGAGACATGCTCCAGAGTCAGGCTCCCTCTGGCAAGAGGCTCCGGAATGCTTTTCAAAAGGCAGTCTCAGAACTTCATGCACTGAGAACAGCCTCCAGACAGTGCTTAAGTCTTTCACTAGCAGTAAGATCAGGGTTTGATCACCTCTAAGTCTGATGAAGAAATTCTTTTCCTGCTTTCTGGACAACTAATCCAATCCAACTATAAGAATGGCTTCAGTCTTGCATGAAGAGCATGCTTCTTGAAAGGGGGAAGGCTCTGGTTTTGATCTATTCAGACCAGGGAAACCTTGGTGCAGTTCTTAAACTTCCTGGATGTGACCATCATTTTTCCTCTTTCTTTCTCCAATTACAAAACCTTCAAGATCTGCCCCAGCTCCCTGCACTATACCCACATTCAGTTTTTCGAAACAAAAGAGGAATGAAGTGCCAATCTCAGAGCAAGATTACAGGCCATGAACTCCAAGTGGTATTCCCTCAGATGCACAAGCCCCAGGAAAGGTATGATTGGCCACTGTGGTCTCAGTACTTCCATACCAGTTTACAGCAAACCTTGCAGCATCCCATCAGATTCAACCTAATCTGACATGCTTGGCTCTCCAGAAACACTTAGACTCACTCCTCTAGTGTATAATTAGCTGCTTCATCTACAATGAAAGAACTGGCTCATTATTCTACTGACACTTATTTTATCATTACCCTTGTGGTATACTGTAGATTAGGCAGACATTTTAAGATTTTGGGAGATTCTGTACATTCCTCTCACTCTGTTTCTTAAATAGCTTGCTTTGTGAATGAGGAAATATTTACTTACAAAGCTCTCCTCCCCACCTTTACTGAAGTGCACTCTTTTTTTTCTAAGTAACCACCAGAGCCCTAAGCCAGCTGCTGCTTTTATTACAAAAGCCAAATGATTTTACATTAGTCAAAACTGCTGACATCAAACTAGTTTTCCATTTTATATTCTTGTATAATATTCACATTTGATTTAAACCTTCAATGAACACATGTTCTGAAAAGCAGTCTGATTTTTAAGCTATAGGAAACTGATAAACTGAATACTGAGGTAGAAAGGCTTTTCCCAATTCTTTTAAAAACCTGCATAACATCTTATATGAAAGAGCCCCGATCTGACTGAGGCTGCTAGGTACTTCATGAATAAAAACTGAATATATTAATTCTTTCAGTCCTTAAGCTGCCAAGTATACAGCCCACCGCAACAAGAAAACCGTATGTACCACATCAGAAACATGTTTTACTACACCTGTAAACTGCACAGAAATAGTCTGTTTTTCTTGCCAAGGTTCATGCAAAAAATATGATTTAGATTTGTTTTAGTCTTTCCATATTCCTTGAAGCAGTTCCTTAATCTAAATATCTGAATTATTTTAAGTTGCTTGCGATTGAACAGATACTTGATCCCCAAGCAGCTTTCACAATTACACCCTTTGCTCCCCTCCCTGCAGGGAGGTAACACAGCTGTTCCATAATCCTATCTTTTCATCATCAGACAGGACACCACTAACACCAAAATGCCAAGCTGAAGACAGCCACCTTGTTTGGATGACAAACCCCAGAGCATGTCCATGTTCAGGACTCTGATAAAAAGCTATGTCTGAAAAAAGGCTAAATAAACAAGATTAGCCAGGGTGGCTGCTGCTCTGGACAAAGATAGCAGGAAGGTAAGAAAAAGCCAGAAGTTGCAACTGCATAGCCACATATAGCCAAATATATCTATTTTGATCAAACATGAAACCAACCCCCTCCCCCCACTATATTACAGCAGAGAGAAGTGATCAACAGAACCACGACAAAGCCAGGGCACATTTGTATTCTTGCAGAAAAGAACTAGCAAGATCTTATCATCTCTGTGCCCTGTGTGTGGCAGCTCAGCAAGGCAGCAGCCTCAGCTGATTTTTAAACTTGCCTTGAAACGGTAACAAGCTGCAAAAAAATTTTTCATTTATTTTTCTGCAGGCCAACACCCTGGGATGCTGGCCCTCAGAACTCTTTGCAGAATGATTAAAATGGTATCCAAGAGTGACTCTGAATTACTTTGTACAAAACAAACACATGTACTGTTGGGCTGACTCATTAGCAATTTTCACATGGCCCAGATACAGTATATTTAATATTTCCATCAACTAATGACATCATTCCATAAACACTGCTGAAGAATTAGTGCTACAGCATGATTTCAAAAGCCAGTTTTCAAATATAGACAGTGTACCCCTTACCACACTCAAGGATTGAAATAGCTAACGTGATATATCTGACCAAGACCAGTTAGAAGATTTAAGTGACAATATTTTGCCTTTTTTGTCCTATGTGTACTGGAGCATACTGCTCATATAACTTCATGAACAAGGTCTTTATAAATAGGAYCATACTTCATGGGGACAGATAAGATCAGTTGAAACACTCTTCTTGATTTTACTTGTTCTGTAACAACACCTGAAGACCCCAGCCAAGCTCAATCCCTACTGTGCTAGACATACCATGCACAGAAGACTAGGTCCTGGTCAATGCAGTCTAAATAGATAGGACAAGCAGTAAACAGGCAACTAAAAAATAAATAGCTTGCCCTGGGTCACATAGGAAGCCTGTGTCAGAAGCAACAGGCAAATGTAGATCTCTTGCTTCTGTCTCTTAACTTCAATAACATCCTTCCTCACTCTTTCTGAAAAAAAAGGCATCAACCTACAGCATTACTATCATCAGTTATTTTAATCGCCCTTTTCAGAAAGCAGAGCTACACCAAGGATCAGCCTGGCCTACATGTTTAAGCTAGGGACAGAAAACAACACTAAAAGTTGCATATGCATATTTTATATATATATTTATTTATTTTTATATATATACACACATACACACACACACTCTAGCCTAGCAGCTCATATGCATCAGAGTTCATTTCAAACTAGCCAAAATAGCTGGATGAAAAATTGCATCCAAGCTGTACATATCAGCCCATTGCAATTAAACACATTCAAATTCTAAATCCCAGAAAACAGACTTTATAATGATACAATTGCTGATTGCATCTACCAAATACTCTATTGCTGTCCTGCAAACATGCTCTCCATTTACAAGCACATAGAAGGCTACTTTACTGCCAATTCCTTCATCGATGGCACATTTTACTGACAATACAGCTGAGCCACCTAAAGCAATTTCAGCTACAGAATAACATTTCACACAAGAAGCTAACCAGCTCCTCCATTCATTTGCAGTGGATTTAGATTAGCAAACAACACACATTTAGATCCTTTGAATAGGTTCATGTCAGTCGACAGTTAAGGACAAGGTAATGTTTTAACAGCATTTCATCCTTTGATTCCTGGGAAGCAAACCCTACCTTACTCAAGAGTAAGAGGTCTGGATTCTCACTCTACCACAAGCTCTTTGATATATCTGTACCTTTTCTTCCCCTTTTCCAGTTTCCCTTTTCCTTTGTCTTATCCCTCTCCTGTGTTACAAGTTTTTCATTGCACTTCTGGGAAAATTATCTCACTTTAAATAATACTGTTCAAATAAAAAAAAAAATACTGCCCACAAACTTAGAAAGTACCAGAGAGACACATGTTCATCTGGAGTACAACCACTGGCATTGGAATTGCTGCTTATAAGACCCCAGTCAGCAAAAGGGAGGCTGTGCAGCTACAAACAGACAAGCTCTGCATCAAATAAATACTATCACTTTTAAGATTCCTATGTAAAGGTACGTTTCTGTCAAATGCATTTGTATAAAGGTGGATTCCATTTGCCCTATATTGCTTGTGGAAGAAATCCCACATCTTAAGACATGACAAGACTTGGAGCTCCACATCAGAGAAACCTGCTAGGAAGAGAACATTTTAAGAACTACCTTTTTCATTAAGCTTAATCCTGCATTCCTGTCAAGTCTGTCCTTCCAGTGAGTTTGTCTGATCAAAGATCTTACAGTTGACCTCTCAGATATTGTCCATAGATCACTCAAAATGCTAGTTTACTGCCAGTTGCTCTTAGCATCTGTCCTGTGCTAACTGCCTTGCCCTCTCCAGCCTAGTCTGTGTTAAGTAATTCGAGGGCTGGATGGAAAGAGGGCAAAAGACCATATAGCAGCATATTATCCCCAAATTCATACCTAAAGCATACACCACACCAGGTGGTCTAATGAGAGAAGATAAATTCACTAACTTATCTGTACCAGTGTAAGTCCCAAGGACAGCAGAGACTGCTACAGCAGGTATGCAGCTGAATAATGCTTGTAATCAGATTGCAAATTTCCACTGGAAACATTAGACATCCACAAGTGAAAAACACCTGCTGAATAAAAACAGACAAGGCCTTGCATTATCAGATCACACGGTTCAGCTCTATTCTCAGACTGAGCGTGCTCACAGCACAAGAATGTCAGTTACAGCAGCTAGCAATCTGCCACTGCTTCCAGAATGGTATCTCTGCACCAGGACTTATCCCTGCAGAAGGTGCTATATGGGGAATCCATTTCAGCCATGGAAGGTTGGCTGACTTTTCTCAGACTTGTTAATTAACCCCATGCAAAAGAATTAAGCACTCCCATGTAAGTCCCTTTTAGGGCTCATAGGTCAAATCCAGTTTGTGTTAGGATGCACACACAATTTCAAGTTGCTACTGTCCCAGATAAGATACTGTCCCTGTGTTCTTTCACAGTTCAATTGGAAAAAAACAGATCTGGTCATTTATTCCCTCAGACTGAAAACCAACCAAGTTACAGCTAACATAGCTCTAAATCAAAGTCCCATCTAACAACAAAACACGACCTAGAAAATGAGAATCAGTATAGCACTCCCCCAGGCCAGGAAACAATGCAGAAAACAAAAGCCAGTGAGCTCACAGTGTAGGTTGCATGATCACACCTGGTAGCTGGAAAGCTTATTTCTCCTCCCCATATAGCCATTCTCATTTTCTTGTAGTGAGCTTAGATGCTTGATAAGCTGCTATTTTGTAGAGTGTATACGTATCAGACATCACGTAAGATACCCCATTTGTCCATCTAGCTATACTCTTCAACACCTGAACATTTCTTTTTGATGCTCCACAGTAGCTACATGGTTCATATCTTTTTTGTGCTTTATTTCCCCCAGGACATTACCTAACACCTTATTTCCTGTGTGACCAAGGGGTAACACAACAATCCTGCATTAGGGCTGTGAAACCTCTACATAATTGTTTCTTGATGTCTCATGAGGAAAATATACTTCTGTTTGGAAGTGTATTACTAGTTACTTTCCTTCTTCCATTAACACAAGCTGACCAAAGTCATAGTGCTCCCTCAAGGTGTTGCACTCTATAAGCTATTTCAGTTTCCTAAAAGAACTGAGTAGCTAAAGTCCAAAGAGCTAACACACAGGACAGGCACTCCTCTTTTTACCCATTTTCAAACAATAACTATCATTTTTTCATGATCTGAACATATATAAAAAGGGCAGATCTGATGAATCCAAAACTATGCAAAAGTTCAGCTCAAATTCCTGGGGTAATTTCAGAGCTGGACTTCTACTCTCCTTCCTCTTTAAACCCAGGGACACCCTAACCCCACTGAAGAGCAGATGCTCTTCATTATACATCCACAGCCCTTTCCTCTTACTACCCACAGGGTACCACATTACCCAGGATAGGAGGTCTAAGTTAAAAACAAAACAAAAAAACTTCTTTGTCAGAAGGCACTGGAGACTATGCCCCAAGGTTATAAGGTATTCTCATCTAGGAGGTCTCTCTCCCATATCTCCTCCCAAACCATCCATGTCCTTCATCTGTTGGTTTAGTATCCCAGCCATTTTATTAATGTACCACATCTCACAGCTTTCTTTTCAGTAAAAGAGAGAAAAAGAATGTTTTGCTGAATTAAAAACACTAGTTTGGTTTCCACTAATCAGGGCAGGGTCAAAGAAAAGTTGTTAGAAGAAATCAGGAAAGTAAACTATTCATACAGCCTTTTGAGTATAACCCTCAAGTACAACACATCTCAGCTTGCTACTGACACAAGAGCTCCTCTTAGCAGAAGCAATCATTACCTGTACACAAACAGCAAAGGTCCACCACACCACAGTGCACACCCCCAAAAAAAAGTACTTAGTAATGCCCAGCCTCTTTATCCTATCCAATACTGCTGGAGTGATGAACTTCTATTGATACCAGCTGACAGTCAAACCCCCAGCTGAGAGAAATTAGGTGTTTATATTGAAGATCCTCACTGCATACTTAGGCAAAGAAAAGAGTTGTTTTTAAAGTTTTTAATTTCTCATCCTAGTTTTATTTCTGTTAGTGTAGAAAAAGTTGACTAGCCTGTTTTGGAAGCCTCTGAGAGTTTATTGCTAAGCACTAGAAATGGTGTGTCTATATATTGACCCTCTTATAAAACTGTTAGGGAAAAAAGCAAAGATTCATTAATGTTTTTCATTAAGCTACTAAATTGAAAGTTCTCTTCATCATTTAAAAAATGTTGCAAGTATTTAAGACTATGTAAAGATGAAATGTCCACTGTATCCATTTTAAATGGATGGGAAGAAAATATTTATGTTTAAAAGCCAGCTATTTAGCAAGTACAGGATAACCTAGCTCTCAGATGTCATACCTCCCTATATTCATATGCAGGAATCAGATATAAAAGGTAGCAGCTATATGTGCCTATAGAGATATTTACTCTGGATGAGAAAGCCTGCATAAGGGTTCTGTGAACCAATACTGTGCAGCAATATTTTCACAATGCAGAACTCTGTTTTGAAAACAACCCCCTTTAGGACCAAACAGTCAAGACATTCACTTTCTGAAGGGTATTTTAACAGCAGTACTGCCAGACCTCTAAACAGAGACTCTGCACCAGTTCTAGTCTTTGCCTCACACTGACCTCTTTGGATACATATATTTAAACAAGACAGCCAAGATCTGCAGTCAGAAGGAGATCTGAAGAGGAGAGCCTTTGGTACATGGAGCACAGCTCTTTGACCAAGTTGAAAGTCAAAGAAAATGCAAAAAGGAATAAATAATCAAAAGAACAAAAGTAAAAAGAAGCTGGTAAGACACTGGGAGATGCAGCTGTATTCTGACATTCCTAGAGTCCAAAGAAAACAAAGGATTTCTTTTGTTGTTTAAAACAGATTTTGTTGTGAAGTATGGTATTACACAGACAGAAATGCCCAGTATCAACAGTTTTGTATTGTCCACCTGACTTCAATTCCCTTGTACAAGAAAAGAATCAGAGTTGTATGAGTCCAGAAAAACAGAGCAACTTTGGGCATCACCTAATAGTCCAGTGATCAGAGCAAACACCTTAGCAGGGAAAAGACATGTGTCAACATCTTGCTCCCAGGGTTGCTCAGGAATTGACATGAATCACTCCTTGAATAAAATGTGGCGTGCAGACAGCCATTTGTCAGGGACTGCTACTGTACAAGGTGGCCCAGCTTTATATCTGAAGGCAAGATCCTGGGTGCAGTAACTACATGCAGTGAGGCCCATGTAAACATGGACAGTCATTCCTTGCTAAGATTCCCAGGAAGATAACTGACTCCAGTGGAAAGTAGGACTCTCCCTCTGTCTCTCACACACATAGTCACTTACCTTGACAGAGAACCTAGCATGTCTCCTTAGTATCTTTACAAGTTGTTAATAAAATGCAGCACAGGACTATACATTCAGAAAAGAGCACCCAAAGTCATCAGGACTGATCTGTGAGCAAAAATAAAGTAAACATGAATGACTAGAGGGGAGTGGCTCCAAAAAGAAAGACTTGGCATCTATAAACAGATGCATGTTAGAAGAATTATTAGGATGCCTTGAAGTGTATCTTGGGGAAATAGGATCAAATAAATAAAGTTTATGATGAACAGCAAGAAAAAAAAATCCTGGCAGGCATGTACATTAGAGAGTAGAATAATCTTGAACATCTCAAGCAACTGATCTTTATCACTTTGCTTCTGAAACTAGACTGGAAAAAGCTTTAGGTAATGAAAACAAGAGATAAAAAACTATCTGGAGAAGGAAACAGAAGACTACTTCATCTCTCGTTTGCCAAATAATTCCTTGCAGAAGTCAGGCTCAGTTACCCAGACACAGTATCTGAGCCTCAGATTTGAGATTCTAGATTTGATATAGTTTAATTTCAAGGCCAGGCCAGACACAAATGCATACCTTCCTACCACCAACTGGACTGGAACCAGTCCAGTGGAATTTTAGCCCAATAAAAGAGAAACTTTCTAGAAATGTAGAATTATAAGGAAAAAAAAAAGATTGGAGGTAAAAATCATCTGAAGGGGTTACCTAGTCCACCCCAAACCCTAAGGCTGGATACCATCACTGGGAAGAACAGGAGGAGAGCAGCTTTGAGAAGGTTGGGCAAGCTATTCCAATGCAGCACTGTCTTTACAGCTGCCCCCAATACCTGGCCTGACTCTTCCCTGTGGTCATCTAAATATCTAATTCCCTTTCCTAAGCATTATGGGTACAGAAAATAGGTCATTCCCTTCCTATTTGCAGCAGATTGTGTTGAAAAGCTTTCTGTTATTCAAACTGAGACTGATTTCATGAGAATTCTGCCACTTGCATAGTCTTGCCACAATGGTTTGTGTGATTTGGGAGATTGTGAAGAGGTGGATCATAGTCAGAGTTTTCAGAGGCTGGGAGACGATGCAGATCTCGTGCACCGTATTCCTTCCTTTATATTCTGACAAGATAGGAACACACTTGCCTTGGAATCCTTGACAGGATCAGTTCAGCTCAAAAAACCAGATATCTAACCTTCAACTCGTTATAACATGCAGAAAGTCACAGTACTCTGCAACTTTGGACCTGGAAGGAGCAAAAACTTTTGAATGCTAATCTTTCAGCCTGACATACCTATAGCATTGCCCCTGCCGGTTTTACTGTATTGCAGTATTTGTTTATTCTAAAGCTCCACCTCCTGGAGCCATGACAGTACTACAGAAATCGCTCAACTTTCACTTCACATAGGGGTGCAGGTTGAAACTGGAGTTTAGGAGAGTTGGAGGGTCAAGACTTAAGATGATAAAAGAATCACAGATGTGTTAGTTTTTAAAAAAAAATAAATCTGGAAACTAATCTCGTGATTTGAGGGGAAGTCAATTTAATTTCTCAATGCTTGAGAGTAGGGACTTTTGTAATACGAATACAGACTTGCTGTAGTGAGCTCTGTTTCATCTCTCATTAGATCCCAGTAAGCCCTGCAAAGATACGACTATTTCCAGTTTAAATATACAAAGCTACTTAGGAATGTTTCCTATCCATTTCACTCATTCCTGCTTTTCTTTTCTTTGACCTTCTACAGCTGGCATTTTACAGTGAACCTCAGACATACTCCAGGCTTTTTAAGGAGAGCAGCGTACCGCACTTGCTTCAAAACACACGTTTCAAGGCGGCATTGGAGCGACCAGAGCAGAGCGCTTCGCTGAACCGTTATTAACTGGTATTTGTTTCCAGGAGCTTCCGTGTCGCCTGCTGACACCACCTCTGAGGTAAGGCCGTTATTTATGCACGGGGGGGTGAACTTGCGGCTCGGCACCGAGCCATCACGGCAGTACCTGGGACACGCAGCCGTCGCCTCCCTCAGGGCAGCCCTCCAGGCTCCCTTCACGCCCCCCTTGCCGGGGTGGCGGCCCCCGCCGGCGGCGGAGGTTCCGTGCTTCTAGCGGGCGAGAAGATGGCTGCGGCGCGGCGGCGCGTTCCCGGGGCGGCGGCGCCCTCTGCCGGCCGCGCGCACCGCTCCCCACAGCGCCCTGGCCGCGCTGGCCGCGGGAAGCGAAGCGATGGCAAAGCTGGTACTGGCACGGTTTGCAGGGCCGGTCCCCGAAAAGCACATTTGTCTGAGCCCCTCAGGTGCCAGCCAGGCTCCTCAGAGAGGTGCTGGCCCCGCCAGAAGAAGTTCAGGACGGCACAGGACCCACCAGGTAGCTACGGGTCTCCCGGGCCTCTGCCGTCAGTGCTCATAGGGCATTGGTCCAGCTGTGGGGTGTGCAGCAGTGCACCCGGCCAGGTGTCTGCAAGGCACACAGCAACGCGCCTCACCACGCATCTGTGGAGCATGCAGCAATGCACCTGGCCAGGTGTATGCAGGGTGCGCAGCAATGCACCCAGCCAGATGTCTGCGGAACGCACAGAAATGCTCCTGGCCAGGCATATGCAAGGTGTGCAGCAATGCACCCAGCCAGGCACCTGCAGGACACCAAGCAATGCACGCGGCCAGGCATCTGTGGGATGTGCAGCAACTCACCTAGCCACTCCGAGGCCCCACTGTGTATCCTGTGGCCCCTAGGGGAACGCTGCTTCCTGTCCAGCCCAGCAGGCCTGGCAAATCCCGCACAGTCTCTTTGCCTGCCTCTCCAGGCACTCCTCATCAGATCTCACTGTGTGAGGAAATTGCCCRCTCACCAGCTGTCCCACTGACTGCAGGTCTGTGGCTAAATTACATCCAGCTTTTTCTCTAAACCATTGGCAGTTAGGTCTCCTCAGAAGGGTTCTAAGGCATGGGTGACACTGAGCCTGGAAACTGTGGTTCTCATTCTGGATGCAGGAGTATGGAGATCAGTATCCATGGCCTGCACCGTTGGGGTTAGACCCAGCTTCTGCAGGCTGCTATCCCAGCCAGACACAGAAGGTTTAGGCATGCTGCAGCCTCCTGCTCATCAGGCACAGCACCCTGTGCTTGTGCCTCCTGACAGGCACAACCATGCAGCTCAGCTTGGCCCTGGGACTGGCAGGGACATGGAGGAATGTGTTGGGTTGTTAGGAAGGGAAGAACCTTCTTACACGGCCACTATACAGATCAGGCACAGAGAAGTCCTCAGAGAGCAAGAACATCCTCATAACTACCATTTCACACAACGCAAACCATCACAGGTGTCAAGTTCATGGGTGCGTCCACTGCATCAGCTTCCAACTGCTAAAGGACAGCTGAGGACATATATCACACTTCAGGCATGAAGAGAAGACACCTCCTTTCCTACCACAGCACAGCAAGATACAGCCTGTGCAAGCTCGAAYTCCTTGCATTAAGTGCTTATGCTAACCAGTTCTCCGTAACTCTAACCCTCAGAAACTGTTACTGTTTAGCCCAAATCACTTTGGAGAAAGAGCTGCTTGTTCCTTCACATTTGATTTGCCTGAGCAACAACTGCAGGCAAGTGGGTTTCTGTTTATACATTCCCTTGCTGTAGCTCATAATAAATGATCACATCTTCTCCTTCACTTTTCCTTTCGAAACCATATCACATTCACTGTTGTCCTTCCCTGACTCTTTCCATATCTCTGCGAGTCTCCATTGCCTGACACCAGTTTTGAACAGCACAGGCATTCTTGTTTGTAATTTTCTTGTGAGAAAACACAGCAGCCCACTTTCTTGGTGCCATCCTAGAATGGCAATAACTGCACCGTGGAGTTTGACGCCAGGGCCCTGCCAGGAGGTGCTTTGTTGTCTGACACCCTGTTTCATCAGCCCGTTGGAAAGGAGACAACACAGATAGGTAGTGACAGGTTTATGTTCCTTCTTCAACAAACTGTTTAAACTCATGCCCACTGTCTGGCAAAGCCAGTTCTGTCACATCCAGCAGAAGTGGATGTGATTAGCACATCCCTTTAGGTGCTGTACCTTTCAATAAAGCTGTCTCAGGACAGCATGACTGATGAAGCTGAAGTTCAGATTTGTGTACATCAGCAAGTAGAAAAGCTACAACTACTGTGCTCCAGGAGGCCAGGTGTTTTATGCCAACCAGAAGCCTTTCCATAAGATCAGCCTTTAGTTTTGGCACATGACATGCTCTTATGGGTTTGCAAGCTTTCCTTTCACTTAAGGCTATCAAAGCTTTCAGGCCCTAACCAAGCTTCACTTTGTCAGTGCATTTTTGTAAATATTTAAGAATTGCCCTCCTGGTGCTTTCAAGCAGGATGCATATAGGCAGCAGTGTCCTGTGTTAGCCGCTCTGTGGGACTGTCCTTGGCAGAAGCTCTGGAAGACCGTGCATCTCCTGTTGTGCTGTTTGGCCTGCCATGCTGAATGGGATGAACTGCAGTAACTGCAGGCTTGTCCCTAACAGCTCAGGGGGGAAAGGGGGACATCAGTGGCCTCAGGTTCAGCCATCAGCTGGAAGTAGATAGTTTCAGCAGGAGGGCCGAGCTCTCGGGRTGCTCCGCTGCAGCCAGGTGCGTGGGCTGCAGGGGCCCTGGCTGGCGGCACCCTGAGGCCAGTAGCAGCCTGCCCTGACTCGACTCACAATTCCACATGCTCATGAGAAAGAATCTGTAACAGCCGGCTCGCTCCCGAGTTTGTCTTCTGTTTGTAAACTATATTGCTCAAAAGAAGAACATTATTTGCAAACACAAGGTGAAGAGGAAGCTCAGAGGGTTTTCCAGGCCTTTCTTGGCACTGGTAACAAGAGTTTTATTGTCAGTGTCAGCTGTCACAGACCTCTTCTCTATTTGGCAGACTGAAATGTAGCTGCTACCACGCAACAGAGAGCCTCTGACYTCCAGGGAGGCCATGCTGCAGTAGCCAAGTTGCATTATTAGGGGATTTCAGGTTTCCATTTACTGTCATAGCCTGAGGTCCAACATCTTCAAGGTCTCGAATTCCTCTTCCCTGGGCTTTGCTACCATATTTCAGAGGGCAACTCTGCATTGCCCTCTCTCAAGTTTCTTATTACAGGAACTAGGTTGCACAAAAGTTTCCTCACCCTGCTCACCTCTCCAAGGAATCCATGTCCTTCTCCTTKCTGGCTGAAGTGTGTGTTGTTGGTGACCTAAATTGCAGTGCAAATGATGCTTTGCTGGGTTAACTATCTCCATACCTGTCATCATAGTGCATCTATCTTTGTGTTGCTTACCCAGAAGACTCTGCTTTCACATTAGCCATTTTTTAATGCTTGTTGTTTTTCAAGATTATAAAACAACTCCAAGAAGGGCTGTTTTCCAATTTGCAGCCTGCTTTAAGTCTTTGCATCAGACATTTCAAAGAAAACAGAGTTTCAGTTGCACAAAAGTAAGTGGACAAAGAAACAAATAGACAAGAAAATGCCTCTTCTCCATCCTGCTTTTGAGCTCCCCTTCCCCATCCCTCTCTTGTGACTAATGTCACAACATGTAAATATCAACAAATGCAAGACTTTTTGGTCACCTTTGGAACAACCACAGAGTCCATGGCAAGACAGGCAGTTACAGATACCCAGACAACTTCCYCAGTTCATTTGATCAGTCATATCGCCAGCGCGTTCCAAAGGCCAATTTTACAAGCATTCATAGATCTGCTGCAAGACAGTCCCAGGGCATCTGTCCACCAGATTATTGCAATAGACTGTAGTGACAGTGAGAGGTGAATTGTGATAAAACTGTCTAAAAGTGTAAGTGTGATGGTGAGGGATCAGACTAGACCTAGCAGCAGGAGCTAAACAGCTGTAGTTTTGGAGCTGTTGGATGTAACAATTCATATGTAATACACAAAGCCAAACTCTGTTTCTGTTACAGGAGTACCAACATACATGTCTGGCATTGAAAATCCTAATGCCAGGACACAAGCAATGGCGCTTTTTGAATAAATATAAACTAATGAAGCATAGGGAGAACTGGATTGTCCGAAAGGTAAAGGTCAGGCTTTCTGCTCTCATTGGCCCAGTTCATTCTCCTCATTCCCAGCACAGCTTAAGATCAGCTTGAATCCTGCAGATATCTGTCCTGGGTCCAGTTCTGTTACAGACTGTCATTAACAAGGCAGCAGCATAACACAAAGTGCTCCTGAGAACAGGAAGAGGACAGTGAAGGGGGAAGCAGTTGTAAAGACCTTATGGAACAAGATTAGTATTCAAGGTGACCTAAAAAAAATTGGAAAGGGCCCCCAAAAAATTGAAAGATGTAGCTGAAGGGAGACATGAGCAGAACAGTACACTTAAGGCAAAATCAAATATACCCCCTAGAGCATCATGGCTCAGACATAACTTCAGCGGAAAATGGAGATTATGGTGGACCACAAATTGAATACAGTCAAATATCACTTTGAGACATATATACAACACAGGGGAGGCATTATCCCAGGCTGCTTGGGAGGCCCCAGCTGGTGTACTGTATCCTAATTTGGGTACAGCAATTTAAGGAAGAGGGAGACAAATGGGAGAAGAGGATGGCTCAGAACAACATGTCATAACAGGAAGGGTCAGGTCTGTTTAGTCTAGCAGGCAGAAAACAGGGGTGGCAGGATAAACTAATAGGGCTTGCACTCAGGAGAATTGTTAGCAGGAGGTCAGTCACCAGGTTTTTCTCGGTAGTGTGGAATTGGAGAGGGACAAGATGAGGAATATCAGGTTAATTTGCTGCCAAGATGATTTAGCTTAAATATTTGGTGAAATCTTTACTGAAGTGTAGTCCATCCCAGTGGTTCTCTCTCCCCCAGGAGTCTTGAGGGCCAGACACACTAGGGAGGAGGAGGCTGAAGTGTGGTCAGTGTTCCCTGGCATGGCTCACATGGCACRTGGTGTGATGGGGGAGCTGCTGCCATAGCACACCCCTGTTTTGCCTGTCTCCTGTTTCATCAGCACAACTGTGTCCCCTGGCATCACTTGGCAAGCTCCAAAAACAGATTAGATGGTTTTGCTGGATCCTGTCCAGCCCACACTTCTACCACACCTAGCACATGTTATTGCATAAGGGGCTTCAGTGGTATGTTAGCTATCACACCAAACCTACCCAAGACTTGCAGCCTTGACCATGTCTCCATGGGCAGCACAGAGGGGCAGCACAAAGCTGGCGAAGCCTCATGGTGGAAACCCATCCTCTTGGCTGGTCACAGCCTCCAGGACCACAAAGCTGCAAGTCTCTCACTACAGTGCAATTCAAGCCATTTCCAGCTGGGCAGATCCCCACGAGAAACAGCAAGTATGTATGGACAGYCACTTTTCTGAGCAGCCCAACTTCAAGTCACTTCATCCATCCTTATCAAGTGATGCCGTTGCCTACTACTACCAGAGATGTAGGACATGAAGCTGCTCGTTTTAAAAAAAGAAAAAATAAGTAAAATTTGCCAGGGTCTGTTAATAGGGTAGCAGGAGAAAGAGTTTAGTCCCAGAGCCACCTGGGTGAAGGCAGGCAGCGCTTCTTCCATGTCCGCAAGCAGCCTGGCTGCGGCCCCACAGGAATGACAGGGACCCTTCCCCGGCCCCCCTTCCCTCGCTATTGCAGGTTTTAACTCCTTATTTCCCATCCGAAGGGCAGCGCCGCCCCCTCCCCGGCCACTGGACCCTACCTTCCCCCCGCGCTCAGCCCGCCACCGGCTCTGCGTTCCTCTCGCCGCCGCCGCCGCGGCGCGAGGCGACCGTTAGGGCGACCGTT
>NW_020450529.1:5179378-5218053 GCF_003343035.1 Apteryx rowi
GCGCCGCCGCGCGCCCCGCCGGCGGCTTTTGCCCCCGCCGGGACAAGCCGTTTTCGGCTGAAGCGAGCGCCGAGAAGCGCCTCCGCCTGCCGCGGACAGACCATGGATCCGCAGCGAGCGCAAACGCGACATCTGCCTGCAGGGGCGGACTGGGAGGAAGGACAACGGGCCTCAGATGCCGCCCCGCTTTACCTTGGTGAGAACGGTTTCGCCACTGCCCCTGTTTATTTAACAAAATTAAGGTAGAATTGGTCTCCACATCGCCCCTGCGAAACATAAACCGCTCTAGCAAGGAGAGCTCATTAGAAAGGCTTCTGGAAAGACAAGGCCTCCTCCCGGCGGGCGCCTGYGAGGTCGCTGGGCTCTGTACGGCAGGTCACGGCCCGGCGCGCTCCTCGGAGCAACAGCCGGCCGCAGAGCGCAGACCTCCGACCTGCCCGTTCACCGTCCTCTTCCCTGCGCTGTTACGAGGCTGCCCATGACTTCCCCAAGGTGACGGCGGTTATGCTTGCTGCCTTTTCGAATCAACACAGGGAGCCTTAAAGCTTCAGCCCTCCTCTACAAGAAAGCCTCTGCAAGCAGGCCTGCCATCACCTTTTCTTCGCAAGCTTGAGACTCGCTTTACTGTCGTCTCCAACCTACTCTAGAGCCCCCCAGGCCTCTCCTTGCCCGCGAGGAGCCCCGACGCAATACCACCCCAGCAGCAGCACTGAGATCTCAAGTGCCGGCTTGCGCTCCTCGCTGCGCTCCCCGCCCTTCAGGATGGCCCAGGCAGCTCTGCCCACCCCTGTGCGGAGCCCAGCTAAGCCGCGCTGTCCCAGTTGCCCACAGAACAGGGTCACCTCCCAGAAACGCTCGCCCCTGGCCTGTCCCAACCAACTGCATTAAATTAACAAGCCGTATCAAACTTACTGTCTGCACACAGGCTTTTACTGAAGTAGTTATAGGTAAAACAAACAATGGATATAGTTATTTTGGCTCTCTTCTCTAGGCTGACAAGCACTAAAACAACCATAGAGTAAGTTCCTCAAGTTCCACGTGAATATGTCCATTATAAAGTCCAGATGCTGCTTAACTGCATTTTCAAGCCCTGAATGCATTTTCATTGCCAGAAGTAAAACCTCAAGCTAGAATGTTCTTGTCTAGGGTTTCCCTCCATAAGCTTGAATATTTTTCTCAAGTTATAATCCTAGATTTGGCAACAATGTCATCCATTTGAAAAGTGCCATCAAACAGCCAGGTAAAGATGACAAGAGATACTGAGGTTGCCCTCAGCATGCATTCATGACAGTCCACCAACCCAGCACCTGAACAGGGAAAGCAAGAGCTCCCTGAAGCCCAGGAAGAGACTCAATCCCACCAGTCCAGCTGTCTTGACCTCACAGTCTTATGTAGCTGGATTTTCTCACTTGCCCACAAAATGCAACACTCTGCCATAGTAATTAAAAAAAGAGATACTACACTAGACAACTAAAAGCCTTTTTGTGGAAAACTGATCAGTAAGAACTACCTTCTCTCTGTAAGCATGGTTACACTCATCGCAAGCATGCTGTAACTCCAGTTAATCCCAAAGGTAATGCAATGCAGCCTGCTTTCCTGCTCTTTAGGAAAGGAAAATCTTTTAAAATCGTGGCACAGAATCTGGCTGCCACACCTTCTTTTGACATGACACTTTAACAGATAACATATACTGCTCTTAGTAATATAAGGGTTTGATTGTGTTCCTGTTTACAATAGCAGGAACATGGTATAATTGCAGAACAGTATAGCTTGTTTTGCTTCAAAATACTTCTTGAGCAGACTTTGAAAGGCATGCTCAGCATCACAGCAGAGACATACTCCAGCATATACAGCATTTTAGTGCTTTGGGTTTTTTACATTTTTTATAAAGCTGTAAAACAGCCCAGAGTACTTGGAGAGAGAAGAAATCATTCTGGAACAGGTCTAAAGAGTGAGTATTTATGCTTATTTCATATGACATGTCCACGCATTGGCAATAAGCCACACCACCACACAGGTGGAAATGAAAGTTTAAGGACATACTATGAATTTTCACAATTGCGGAAGACACACATGCCAAATAACATTAGGCTGAGCCACTGTTAAATTTGCAATGTTCAGTGGCCCTCAATATTTCTCATATCTTAACTTGCAATGATGTGATCCAGCAATTATAAATTGGACAACAGAATAGAATAGACAGGGGAAATGCCAGTCGTGAGTAGTTTCTGCCATTGCTCACTCTGTGTATTGTCTGTAATCTAGTATACAATTAAGCATCTAAATAGTTATGGCAAGAGATAGATGTTGTTAATACATAAACCAAATGTTTTCTCAGACTAGACTGTTTCTCCCCACCCACCCTCTTCAATAAAAATGACATGTTTTCATACATTTTTAATAACCTTTGTTTAAAATCAGGAATTAATGTCTCTTTCCTCAAAAAGCAAGCCTCTCTTTTACTAAAGAACCTGGGTTTAGAAGAGTGTCTGTTAGACTAATCCTGCTGCTTTGGTCCAACTCACTTAAGTCAGCTATTGTGTCTCTGTGAGTACAGGCAAGGGATCCCATAGTCCAAACTCTTCTTCACCTCCCCTCAGATCCCCTCCACACACTCCAGCTGCTTGTTACCCCGCTGTGGCTGTTACTCCCGCTGGTAACAAAAGCGGCTGGAACACCCAGTGCGCAGGGGTCAGAGGCAGGCAGGAGCCTGTGGGTGAATCCTGGCTACCACTGATCAGCCCACAGAATTTCCAAAGGAAAGGAAGTTCACGAACTTTATAGTTACTGGCTGCAATGAAAATGGGTGGAGAAGAGCAGCTTTTCCAAGAATTGAACATGAAGACAGATCAACTTATAATTGAAATAATGGAACAGCTGCTTACAGTGCACCTTGCAAACTAGTTGATGGTAATAGGACAAAACCTGGAATTACTTCAGGTGCCCGGTTCATTAAAAGATCATTCAGAACCAAAACATGATTGCCACTTGCATGCACAGAAACCAGAACATCATCTTTCATCTAGAAAACAAAGGATTACTTCTTAATCTAAAAACTGAAGTCTGCAGGAGATAAGTTGTTGGCATGAATATGTGTTTGTAGGAGTCCTGGAAACAAGGTGCCTGGTGTCCCAGAGCCTGTTCACAAACACAGAAGTGAATACAAAATATGCCATAAACCTGTTACAATTACCAGTCTGTAGGAGAGGCCCAGTAGCAGAATGAGCCACTGTCTAGAAGTATAGAGAACACACAAATGCATGCAGTACATGATATAGTCTATATATGCAGACAAATTTCAGAGCTAACCTCTTTCAATTAAACCGCAGTTACCAAGAGAATATTTATATCCATAATGAAGTTGCTACATGAAAGTCATTGAGGCAAATGAGGGCAAGGAGCACTGATAAAGGGGGGGGAAAAAAAGCATTTTATTGGTTACTCTGCAAAGTGTGGGTCTTTCATTGATAATGTCAGTGATTTAACTAGCATGCCTTCAGTAAATATTACCTCTTCCATGCTTGTCTGACTGAAAATCATTGAGCACAAGACACATCTTGAGATACAAATAGTCTTTAAACCCTTCCTAGCAGTGCACTATGTGAATAAAAAATGCCAATGGATTTCAGAAGGCTGTTTTAGTACAGTTGTAGTCAATAGAAATATTCATTTTAGAAAAAAGTTATTCTAGATTTTATTAATCACTGGGTTGCTGCTTAATAATTATTAAAACAGAAATTTCATATAAATAAAATCTGATCAGGCTTCAGCTCTGATCCCTACCCCCCCCCCCAGTAGAATTAAAGCTGCTAAAAACAGAAGCCTCATTCTTTTGTATGAGACCCAGAATAATCTTGTTGGAGTCACGATGAAGCCTTTCCGTAAACTGTTTGAATAAAAAACAAAAACCCAAAAGAACTCTTGCTGATTAAAACAGAACAAGAAGTATTTTTCAGCTAGTTCCTGCATCACCTGTGCTAGGCATAAGCTGAAATGCAATTCCAATTCAGTTTTCCAATTAGGAATATTCCCTGCTGCAATGTTTCAAAAGACAGAGAGTTAGTGCTGCAGTTGGAGGAGTCCTAGCCTTGGAAACCTTTACTACAAAAATTTTTGATTAAAAAGAAAAAAATCCAACTTTGTCCAGGCTCAACAATACAAAAAGTAGTAATAATCCCTGCCCCAAAACTTTATGCAATCTCAGACAGCTGTAGCTAAATGCAGAGGTTGTTATGTAAGGATATGGGGGGGTTGCTATTCTGAACTCAATTTGTGAAACAAAAAAAAGATGTCTTTCATAGAGTAAAACCATTCCATACAGGRACCGGTGGACTGTAGGATCGTAGCTCGGCAGTATTAACGAGACAGCCAAGAGCAAAACCAACGACCAAGACCAGCAAGCATGCAGCAGAAATTGCTGCATGCAAACTAACTGAGAGATTCCAGAAACTTCTACTCCATTTCCTCAACCAACTCAAAAGACTCTACCGTTAACTTCAGTGTACTGTACTAGYATGGACAACACCAGTAATGTACTGATATTTACAATACCAAATACATGCTACAGTAGAAAGCTATCCATATTGCAAACAGTCACGGAGTTTTAGAAATCAAGGCGGATGGAGAACCTCAGATACTTTAAGGAAATTAACTTTCTCTAAGATAGCAGTTTGCTGGTTCTTTTAAATATCAAGAGCAGAATTAAGGTTTCACCTTTACCTTGTGTTCTGAAACATAACCCCAGCATCACATTCTATACAGAAAAACTATTGTATGGGACTAGAATGTATATGGCAAATACGCAAACAAAATAAAGCCCCTGTTGCATAGTTTTGGGGGTTTTAATCACACATACACGTAGTCACAYGCTTCCTATGGGAACGCAAACAGAATGACTTTTTACCCATGACCAATTCTGTCTAAATGGCTGGACATGGAAACACATTCTGTGGTGTATGTAGTTATGGTACTTAAAGCATCTATATTTTGAAAATACTAAGCTATAAAAATAGATTGAACATTACACCTCCACACAAATTGAAAAGGAGCTGCTTGTCTACTGATGGTGCACAATACCTATGACAAAATATGGCTGCTTTGAAATGCAGTAATTGTTTTTAAATCGTTAAAAAAAAAAAGGAAGCTTATCTGATTTAGTAAATGCAGTCTTTAAATGCAGGCACGTATTATGTAGCAAGATGCTTACTGTGACATTAAAGCATGATTTSAATTTTTATTAGCTATTGCAAAAAAATAGTATTTGCAGATATACAAATGGATCCATACCTCAAAGTTCTTATGCAAATCTTTACAATAGTGGCACTAGGGCTGCTAAAACAAACATATCGAAAGGTCACAGGTGCTTAAAGAACAAGTTTATTGACAATATCTTCACAAATAAACATTCTAAAGAAAATCTCAGAAAACTCTAAACTTAGAAATTTTAAAATTTTGTTCTCATTGGCAAAATATTCCCAAAAAACAAAAATGCAAGATGTCACTACATTTTAAACTTTCCTAATTCCAACATTTTGGTTCAGTCCTTTGAATTTTATAATATACATCCAACCCTTCAGCACAATTAAAAAAAAAAAGAAGTCAATAAAGTATGATTTTCCTTTTGTAAGGGAATCTCAATCAATAGAATTTTTTTTTTGGCAAGCATCTCCCTGAAGCCACTGTCTGCTTAAATTTCATGGGTAAAGTCAGCAACACGTTACTTTATAAATATTCAAACTGAGCCAAATTATTCTGGTGTTACTCAAAACCTGGATTTCCCCCTGAAAATATAAAGCATACCATGTAGTACAAGAAACTATCAGCATGCATTTTAGAGGTCATTTTTGTACTTCAGGTATGTGAACTTAAAACCAAAGAGGGACAATTCTGATAAAAATGTACTCAGATATTTCATAACATTAATATTTATTGCTTTATATGAATACTGTATTGAAAGCCCAAGCATTCAGTTTACACACAGAAATTATACAATTATATACTGTTTCACAATGGCAGTGAGCACTCATTACAATCTACAAAAATCTACTTTACAGAAATTTAAAAATTCTAAATATCAAAAAGGTACAGTTGAAGAAACAGGTATAAATTTGGCAGCCAGTAATTGTGACTGGGAGGTTGCAGCTTGCATGTCTTTAAATATGGGAACTGGAAAATATTGAGAGTTTAAAGCAGTAGTTGTGCTTTGAGCTGGTTTGAAAAAAAATGTAACACTGGCTGTCAAAGTAGCATGTTCAAAAATATTTAGTTCACTTCCAAAATGTTATACAAATCATGGTGATTTCTATGCACCCCTAACCTTTTAGTCACCTAACTCAGGTACATAACTAAGGTCATATATTAATTCTTCCAATATAGTGGTGTGATCATACCGATGCCATCTGCATACTTTAGAATAGTTTTGAGACTTCTCTATAATATTCACAATGCTCCAAGAAGCACTCAAAAAGGCAAGTACCTGTTCAGTTCTTCCAAGATATTTTCTTACCATATTTTCAAACATTTCTTCTACAAAAGTTTAAGCTAATGTTTTGATTACAACGTTCTCAACATAAAGCACATTTTCTCATAAATAAATGAAATCCTTTCACTCAGGCACCTCAGAAGTATACAAAAATGTTGTAATTTGAACAGTTTTCTTGGAATGTGTTTACTCTGGTGTTTGCAACAATGTTAGTATTTCCAGGGTTTCATATGGGCCAGATTTTGTTTGTTTTTCAGAGGCAAAACAAAGTGCCTTGAGAGGTGAATTCAGTCTTTTCCTATAGAAAAAGTATTTGCTGTATTTATCTTTTATAGAAACAAAAATATAACATTTCCCCCTTAGAACAGTGAGGGTACACATACGTGTGCGTGCGTGCATATATGTGTGTGTGAGAAATGTAACACATTTTAAACACACAACATAAGGTTTCATAGTGTGTATTCAAATAAAAATCTGGAAACCAGCATGAAACCCCATAATTCACATGTCGAATGTTGAAACTGTAACCAAAATATGAAATAACTGCTATAGCTGTCAGAAAAAGACGAGACAAAAAGCTTTCTTGCTTACATACAACTAGGTGTGGTAATCTCCAAAAAAGTTGTCAAAATTATAATTACCTTCCAGTTTAAAAACTTTTATTCTAAATAAAAAAAACTATACACAAACCACTGATTTGACCAAACGAAAGTTCAGCGGTAAGCAGGACCTGAAGGAGCTGGTATTCACAGTTCTTATCATGTACAACTCTTTCAAGGTTCAATTCATGGAGAAGTTTATTTTACAACCTGCTTCTTTTTGTAAAACTAAAGGTCCACTTTATTACATAAAATTATTTATACAGTGTAAAACCGGAGCCTTATGGAAAATACTGCATCTAAATGTACTTAAATTAGTCTTGCTCCATAGGTTCATCTGCAACTTCTGTGGCTTCATCACTGTTTTCCATAGGGGTCTCTGATGAAGTTTCTGGAGTTTCACTAGCATAGGACCCTAACTCTTCCGTTTCACTGCAGTCAGCTCCACTACTGACAGATCCACTATTTTCACTGTCATCTGAATGTAAATCCTTCTCTGCTCGAGACTGATCAGATTCCTCCATTTGATTGTTCTCCTCAGACGTCTCTTCATTCACAGTTGAGGATTCAGTGTCTTTTTCTTGATCTTTTCTGTCTGGACCAACATTTCTGGGAGACATGAAGGACTCTGGAAACAGTGAAAGTAAAGTATTATTAAGGCTTTTTTAAACAAGTTTTAATTCTGCTATTTTCCATTCCCAGCTACGCTGGGTAAAACTTCTACAGTACAGGCAAGGATAGGAAAATTGACGATCCCTTTGTTTATGAAAAACAATTTTAAGTATTAGTCAACCTCATCATTACCTATCCTAATATACCATAAAATAAAGTAAAATTTTTGATTAAGTATATAGCTTGATTTAACTAAGCTTCTGGGGATAAAGACAATATAAAACCAAAACTCTTTATAACTTCCCCACATTTCCTTATTTGTCCTCAGAAGTAGAGTCTTTTGGAAATCTTGAAAACAGTTGTTTTGAGTATACAAAGTCATCATTTACACATTTTACAAATATATATGAGCCGCCCCCCCCCCCCCAAATAAAGATTAAAAAGAAACTTGGGAGAATATGTGGAAAAAAAAATACATCAGTCTCTGAACTACATTATCTTTTTTGAATTAGATATGGTGCCTGCCTTAGATKGAAGTAAATTTCACTCTTCTAATAGGATCTGAGAGATTGTTGCTCAGCCTCCTAGTGGAAGAACAGAACTTTATACCCACGTTTCAATAATTTAGGAAAAATACAGATAGTGAAATGTATATATGACCCAACCTCCTCCTTGAGAAGAGATGAGAATATATGAAGATGCTCTAAAGCAGAGATTTCCAAATTCTTGATATATCATTACCACATTCATGTAATGCACTGCCTTCAATTTTAAGTAGGGGGTTTTTTTGTTTGTTTTTTAATAGATATGTGGGACAGATTAAAAAGAACAAATAACAGAACTGGTGAATGGATCAGGATTTAGCAGTTCACCCTCATGCACAGCAGGAGACATTCAGCAATCTGGCCTCCAGCAAAGAAAATCCCCATTTTTAGGAAAATGCACAGAGCAGACATAATGAAAAATCTGAAATACCTTCCTCCTCTTCCTCTGTACAGTGCTGTCTGGCACAAGCAGCATCTTTTTCCTTATCCTGAGATGTAGAGGATGTTTCTGTCTCTTCCCCCATGCCTAAAGAAACTTCACTGGAGGCAGTTTGGTTAGGTGCATCTCTGGCTTCCCCTTCTTTGTCAAATTTAAGTCTTTTTACCTCATGTCCTTCTGCTTCTACAGGATCATCTTCAGAGTGCTTATTCTTTACCGGGCTGCTTTGAGCACCTTCCGATTCAGATGCTGGTGATTCACTACAAACAACAAAAGCAGTTAGGATTTTTATTGAATAAAAATATTCCATATTTATTGTACTTTTTTTGTTTGTTTTTAAGGTAGCTATTTCAAATTAAACGCTCTATGAGAGACAACAGTAAAACTCAATTCAATCACTACATAAAAACCTAAAACACACCACCACTCCTTCATCTGGTTGTCTATGAAAATGCGGAGTGATCAGTCTACTCTTGTGGGTCTAAATTACAGACAAACATTTATGATTTATGAAATGTCACATCTGGTTTTAGTTTAACATCCTGGCACAAATACGCTAATTGTAGGTTTCTGAACTCTATTGATCACTCTTCATTTTTACTATATATCCCATACACTTACGAGGTGGGTTACTGCAACTGTACGAACTTGAGCTGGCAGTTATCTAGACAGCATGAACAGTAATAATACATGTCTAATCCTCCTGCAGATATTCTTCTGTTAAGGCTTAATTACACATACTTTAGAAGCCCATTCCCTTTTAAAATATTTTAGTAAGTGAAAAAAGGTAAGAATAATAAAAACTCAAAATGCATTACTCCTCAAACCTGTGTTTTTTTTCTTCTGTTTGTTGCAAGTTTGATTCTTTATGTTCCACACTCTCTGGCAAACCGTTTGTTGTCATAGGAGTTGACAAAGAAACCTTCGGTCGATTTACTGGTCTGGGAGTTCCAGGGCCATTTATATTAGATCTTTAAAAAAATTAACCCATTCTTTTAGTACTTTGTTCCTAATAGACAGTAAGTACCTATATCCTAGTTTTAAAAGATCATGAAAATAATAATTTACTTTAGCATTTTACATTGAATAAAATTCCTTACCTCCAAATTGCATGTTATCATAAAAACTTTAAAAAGAAAYAACCAAATAACTTAAAATACTAATGTTACAAAAAGATCAAGGTTACAAAAATCAAATGGGGTATATCCTCACCCCTCCTCTTCCCTACCTCCCCCGATATTCTGTGTTAGGCCACATTTTTAAGGCTACCTATTTGAGATCAGAATAGGTGAAGAAAAGGGATCTGAGCCAGCTATATCCAAAACTACCTTGCTTTTATCCAAAAAAAGTTAACTCATGAAGCTAAACTTACCTCTCAGAGTAACCTGGTGAATTTCCTGGGAACATAACACCATTCATCCGATTTAAACTATTGGAATTATTTTTCCTAAAAAGAAATTAAAATACAACTGTTAGAATGTAATGAATAAAAGAAGTTAAATTACTTTCTTAAACTTGTTGGCATAGAAAAACATCGTATTTTCCAAATAGTGAAAAATAGAATTAAGCTATCATAGGCAGGGTTTGAGAGTGGCAGTATCTTGTTAGATATTATTCCAGTTAATATATGGGGGGAGGGGGGCTTTCTGAAGCATAAGCTTTTTTTCTTCATGTTCTGCAAAAGAAACTCAGGATACATTTCTTTTGCATCAAACTGGCTTAAAGACTGTCTAATGAAGTGCTCTGTTACCAGCATTACTTCTATTAACATCTGTGTATTTTTTAAATAAAAAGCAGTGATCTTCAAGTGTACAACTCACATGCTTAAAAACGAGCGTACATTCAAGCGTTTGCTAGACGGGGACTTAGATTTGTTCTAAGGAAAGAACACATGCTATTCAGCCTTCTGGAAAGAATACCTATCAGTATTAATCCATTATTTTATGGCAAGATGGAAGAATTAAAACTGTATCAGAAAAAGTGCCCATTTTCAAATTTAGCTACATTCTTCATATTATCATTTCGACAAAGAATTTCTGATCCAGAGAGAGTTCTTTCTGCACATTGAGGGAGACAGACAGACCGATGCAATGCCTTGAAACTTGTTCCTCAAGAGCTAAGGGTCTACCCTAACCTTCTAAAATAACAAATCAAATCTCTTCCCCCCCCCTTTCAGATACTTGCATATATTAAGATGATGTTTTTCTCACCCCCCCCCTCAGTCAGTTCTCCAGGGGTTTTCTACATAAATATTACGCTGGGAAATGGGCTAGGATATAAATTTACGGCACAACTGATACTGAAGGGTATCCATCCTGTGGACTCAGTGGTCTAGCTTAACTGCTACTATGGCAGAAAAAACCCTGAAGTCAGCACCTCAACTAGACAGTGTTAGTAACTGCTTTGCGCTAGTTAAATCCGTATGCCTGATGGCCTAAGCAATAGGTATATTTATGCTGGTATGACTTCTGCACAGATAAAAATACCTGAACTACCTTAAATCAGGCTTGCTGCTATTACCCCCTGAACTAAGCCACAGTAGCAAAGGTAGGAAGCACGCTGAGCAGTCAAGCGGATACCCGTCAGAGAAATCTGCACAGATTGTTATTCAAAACAGTTAGCTTTAATCGAATTGGACACTATGCAGCATGATGAGCAGATGTGATTACAGCCTAACCTGTTTATTATATGGAGCTGCATAACACATCAAGGCGGCACTGATTAAGCTACTTTATACAGGGGAAACCCAGGAAATATATACTGGGAGATGTGGAAACTTATTTGAAATAGCCCAGTGATAAATAGATAGAAGAATGCAATCCTTAAGTTGTCATTTCATGTTTCTAATTTCAAAGTGCTAAAAGAGGAAAAAAAAAATTTAATAAGCCAACGTAACCAAACGTGCCTCCTTCTCCAGCCTGGTCAGCAATCGCACTGAATGTCAAATTAAAGAGTCGGGGTTTTTTGTTTTTTGTTTTTTTTTAATAGGAGATTTAATTTCTTCAACAGGGAACCACTGCTGAAAACTCTCATATGGATGTGAAAATTATGCCATTTTAACATTATCAATTTAAAAAAAAAAGTCACTTGTATTTTCTCCATCACCTAGCTGTGGTATAAACCAGTGGCTAAATTTGGGGATAATAATGAACTGTGCCATATATATGAATTCCAAAGCTGCTTGTTCCTTTCAAATTACTACATGTAACACTACTTGCAGGCCACTGTCACTACTGTTGATTTAACTAATGATACTGAAAACTGCACTGTGCATGTCTTATTTTTGGATACAACTACCTCCAGCAAGAGTAATATTAGACATACATACTAATATAAACTTAAAATTTCAAAAAACTGAAGATTATACTTACTCTGAAGATGGATATACACAGCTGACAACCATGACATTCTGTAACACACAAACAACACATTACAAGTTCAGATACAGAAACTTCTGCTCCTAACAAACACCCCCAAATTTAAAGGGTTACAAGACTTTAGTCATATCTGTTAAAGTGTCTCTGAAGAAAAGGTAGCTGAAAGCTATCAACAGATAGGGAATATATATAAAGTTTCTTGGCTTCCTCTTTACAAGGTTGGGCCATAAATACACTAAAAGCCAATATTTCCATAAGTGGTTTAGTATCAAAACTAGACAAGCACATTAGATCTCAGGCCCAAGTGTTTGTAATTTCTCATTAAAGAATCTTAGGAAAGCAAAGAAAAACACTGTGAAATGCTGAAAAACTGAAATGCTGAAGACGTTCTAAAATGCTGAAGAAATGCTCTATTTGTATGTATGGGTCCTGGATTCAAAAAACAGGTGAGCACTGTTAAGTATTTTTGGCACAGCCGTATTTCAACTGTATAAATGATTCTGACTCTGCATAAACAAAGGGCAGAAATAATAATGAATTTGAGATGTTTTGCATAGCCACCTCTCCCTCTTGAATGACACTACAAACAATATCAATTTTAACATCTAGAAACTGAGCTTAAAAATTAGGTCTGTAAGTTTCTCTCTCCATATTAATGCTTACACAAATTATACCAAGGACCTTATTTTGCAGGCCCAGCTAAATCAATTCAGACTAACTTTAATGAGGGCTCTCAAAACATGAGATGGGATCCCACAAATCTCATTTTGGCTTTATGAAGACGCTGTCTCACCACTTGTTGCTGACCACCTCCCTTCCCGTCTTAATTTGCAACAGTACATCTGATTGTGGGGCCACACTATAAATTGGATCAGTGAAAACAATTCTGGTCAAAAGCAAACTCTTCTTTAATTGCATAGACCAAGTAGGGACCTTTTAACCTAATTCTGCCACCAGGAAAACCTTACGTGGAACTACATCCTGAAAGTCTGATATTGACTCTTGAAAGACACTACATTCTGAATATATACTATAAAATACCATTAAATGAGATCTGTATGCTTTTATGAAGATATATTCCTCTACTAAAGAGGATCTAAATACTGAAACAGAAGGCATTGGTGGTGGGGGGGAAATCTCTTCCCTCACCTTCTGGACCCGATTATTTGACTCTGATTATTTGATCATTTCTGGTGAGGACTCAAGATTAAGAATGACATTATACCCTCCAGAAACTTCAGTTTTGAGTACTGCACAATAATTAAGAACCACAATAGCCTTAGCTCTAAAACTCATTTTCATGTCTTAAGTTATTTTCAAACTGCTTTTTGTAAAGATACAAAACAAACTCATACAAATAGAATAGCTATTAGAGCCATAATGAAATAAACAGATCTTTGGGAGTAATTCATAAGTTATTTAAATGTTATTTGTGATTCTATTTAGCTGTGTTCTCTCTCAGAAAAATACATACCTTTTCCACACCTCTTAGAAATTTGTCTGTTCCTGTGTAATTCCTCCTAGGATCTGTCAGCAACTCACAGAGTCGCTGAATAGTGAAGGGGATGCTGCAATGAAATAGATTTATAACAATTTAATTTGATTTTAATGAGTAAGACTGCTAGGAAGCAATAACATTGTTGCCTTCCCCCATTACTGAGAGGATAGAAAGAAAAGAGTATTTAAATTTGTTAGCATTAGTAATATAGGGTAGTAACTTAGAGCTGTATTTCCCTCATTCCATACATTGAGATGACCAGGGATTGTCTTTTGTGCAATAGATCATCCACCACAGAACTCAAAATAGAATCCTAAACGCATCATCCCACAAGTCAAATAAGTCATTAAAGCAATGAAAAGGAAAGTGGATATTTAAATTCAGAAATCGGATCATCAACAGTAAAATAGTTTAAGACTGTATTTATTAGATAATTCAAATATATAGAACAGCGGTGATAAGTGATTCAAAATAAATTTAAGACACACACTACATCTAAAAAAATTTTCAGTTTGTAGTTTATTTCATGTTTTACAAAATACAATTACAGAAAAAGCATTATATGTTGGAATTAGCAGAACCATTAAAGTTCAACTGTTACAGATACTATATTTTGTCATAATTAGACAGTATACTTATCCATGAAGGAACACCTTAGCAAAAATAATAATTAGAGTAAGATATATAAATCCACAAACATCCACAGAGCCACAAACATCATGTTCACACATTCTATTTTCTATCTGGCAATTCTGCACTCAACTTCGTATCTATTTAAATGAGTGAGAAACTGAAATTTCACACAAGCAATACTTTACATACATTTACCAGAGTTACCTGAGATGGTATACACTTTCACTGCAAATTCATATACAATGTCAAAATTCAACAAATTTGTGACTTTTGACAGAATAATGAAATGATACTTTTAAAGTTATTTTAATAAAATAATGAACATTTACAAATTTTTTTACAGTTGACTATTTGAGGTTGAAACCATTAACATTGCAAAAATAGATCTAAAAAGAGTATCTGATACAATATGAAACTTAAGAATCAGTTCTGGAGTGGGAATAAAACCAATACACCAAATGCAGAACAACACAGACATACATATACACGTATATACATAACCCAAGTCCTAAACTGTAAATCTTTTATAAATCAACTTTTATTACTTTATAAGGAACTCAGCTAAGTACACAGTATATTAAGCCTATATTGTTAGCTAAAAAGCCACATTTTTAAAGATATGCAGATCTACCACTGGTTCAGTGAAAGCATGTCAGCATAGCTAAGATTAATCATACTACATGAGAGTTCACTGTAACTAAATGTGAGCAGTAAGCAGAAATAAGAAGTGATCAAGTATCAACAATTCAATTACATTTTTCAGATTTGTCTGTATATTATGTTACTGTGGAAGTTATAATCCTTAACTTGAAAACAGTGAGGAGGTATGCTGCAATACAACCATCTAAGAGAGATCCTTAAACCTAGTTCCAACACAGCTGCCTGAAAAAACAGCTGGTATATTGTGTTCACCCTGTTAGTTAGTTCATGCCTTCCATCGCCATTCACCCTGAACCACAAGATAGCAACTTATCTTTACTTGACTTCTAAGAATAGAAAGATGGTCCAGTTAATCTCCATCAGTCAGCTGTGGAGAGTTAGAATACAGCTGATGAAGTATTAAATATATTAAATACTTGAAAAAGTAATGCTACATGAGGACAACAGTATTTCTAAAATATTCGTTATGACATGCTCATGCTTAAAGGAACCATAACCAAAAGGCAGAAACTGCTAAATATTCTGGTGCACAAGCAAAAAGTTTTACTTCTGTTTTCCAAAGAAGTATCCCTCTCCACAGCCCCTCCCCAACCCAAAGTCTGATATGAATGAACCAGAACGAACCAGGAACAAATGTTCCTTTTAATTCAGTTTATTACAAGAAGTGGTCTCAGTGTTTATTTTACTAGAGCTTCCTTAATATCAATCAAGTATTGCTGCTGTTTTTTGAACTTTTGGTAAAACAATTATCTTTGCAGTACCCAAATTCTTCATGATGGTCAGCCTTTATGCAGTGCCTTCTTTTCCCCAAATCCCCAACTATACAAGATGCAGCCACACACAAGAATTTACTTGATCTCTTAACTCTTCCACACAGTTACAGCACAAGTTGTGTCTGTTGTTTCTCACTGATGGGCATTTTGCTTTTGGGTTGAGAAATCCCTAATTAAAGAGTCTTCGTAAAGTTACAATAGACTAAACTGTCCATTCAAAATCAAATTATTTCATGGAAACAAAAATATACAGAATTTTAAATTAATTTTCATCATCCAAATGTAAGAAACATTCTGGAAAATCATTGCCTTGATGATTTGCAGCTGTATCTAACCTGTTTTACTCTCAGCTATAAAAAAATTTAGACAAACGCTAAAACCAGTTTACTTCCCTTCAAAGGGTTCTTTATTAAACTGAACTTTGTTTACTGAGCAGTAGATGGCACCAAGTGTCACATCATCACCTCCTTTGCATGGAATTTGTTCAACATTTGTAAATGTTTTTTAGTTAGCAAAATCCAACAGGTAACTTTACCTCTAGTTAATCATGAACTCTTTTGTACAAAACCATAATTTTAAAATAGTTTAACAATGTGATTTTAAATAAAAGTAAAACTGAAATTGGTGTAAATCTATGCATGGACACCAATTCAAAAGTTTGTTTGTGTAGTATTAGAACTGAACTTTTGAAATTTTTACAAATGTATTTATTCAGTTCAGTGAATGAACTGCATGCCTAGACCTAACCTGCTTTCTTAAAATGACCAGTTAAAATTCCATAATGAAAACACTCATAACTACACGTCCTAGCGCTACTGTTCAGAATAAATTACAAACCAAAAGTTTATCATATGGACAAGATTCAAGAGATATGCGGGGAAAAAATTAGATATAGTCATATTAAATTATAGCAAAGAAAGAGAGATGTATCACTATAAACTTCAAATCTTTCTAAACCCAGTGGTTGCAACTTAAATACCAAGTTCTGTTCAAAATGGCACATCTGAATGTGCCATTAATTTTGAACGTGATACCAACAAAATACAGAAAACAAAGCAAACTAGCTACACTGCAAAGCATGTAACCAAAAATCTGGATTATGGTTACAAATATGGCTATTTCCTTTATACTGTGAAAAAATCCTGTCATCTAAGATACCTAATAACTTACCTTGGAACTTTCTGCTTCACTAGCAAAGGCTAAGAAAATGGCAAATCTTTCAAGAACTTCCTACTCCAAAGCAATTCTAAAATATAGCATGAGAATCTGCCTCTGCAACCATATTATACAATAATGTCAAGTAAGATACAGTAAGTTTAAAATAACCAGTTTGATTTTTCTTTTAAAAAGTTCATCTAGAATGATCTAAAACAGGAGTGATCCTTAATTTTTTACCTCTGTGGCACTTTTTTTTTTTTTTTTTAACAGATGTACTGAAAAACTAAGCTGATTTTAACGAAAGCTTTCCCTCACTTTTTTAAACAAACACCAGCAAAAACATCAGGTCACATTAAGTAGCTTAATTCTCCACTATATTACCCTGAAATGACATTCACAACTCAAAATGATAAAAAGCCTGTATATCCAATCACAAAAACTGAAACTTGGTTTTGTTACATTTTAGGACACAACTTAAAATGACTGAGCTTTCGCAATCAGATCCTCACTGTAAGAGTTGTAGGATTTGCTAAACGAACTATTCTGCAATCGTAGATTCTGAAAGATGCTAATTTATTATTTTCCTAAAGGTAACTAATGTAGGCAGTTACTTCCTCAAAGACTGGCTGGTTCACTTAGAAGTATGAGGAAGCCGAGGCTTTCTTTGGCTTTACAGCAATAGATCAAAACGGCACAACCACAGAGCAAGCTCCAGACTTGGTCCCCGAGAGGTTTGTTTAGTCGCTTGGGAACAACAGGAGATAACAGCAGCCCATTCATTAACTGCCTCCACGTGAGAAGTTTAACAAATGTTGGGCACAGCTAAGCATTAACAAAAAAAAAAAAAAAGGGGGGGGGGAGATGACTCAGGCATAAAGAACAGGTTTATATTTAAATTGCTTCAGTACAGGAGCCAGGTATAAATATTGGGTAGCAGAGAACAAGCCGAATTTCACATTCTTTTAAGTGGCTTTCTCTCTCTTTTTAAGGGAATCAGACCTAAGAGACATTTATATCACAAATAAATTAAGATGCATGGAATAATGACAGTAAAAGCTATTAACCTAACTTCAAAATATGATTCTATGGAAGTGTTACTAGTACCTCCAAAGCTGAAATTTGAGGGTGGCAGGGAGGCAAGCTCCGTCCATTTACTGACAAGCTAAAGAAAACGGTCAGTGAGTCTCTCTCAAGAAAACATTGAGACCCATATGTAAGACAACGACTCAGTTTATTGCAAATATGTAATCCAGTTTAGAAACAAGAAAACATTATACAAGCTATTAAAAAAGTACGGAAAATAAAAACACTCTCAAAAAAACAAAAAAAAAACAACAAAAAACAAAAAAAAACAAAAAAAACACACCACACACACAACACCCAGTTTTATTTAAAATAAAACTTCCAGAATTACAAAACCAACAAAGGATATACACTTTAATCTAAAAGATACAGTCAACAAGTAATAGTTTGAATATGAGAAGCCTCTCAATTAGTAAGCATCATTTGATCTATAAATTTTAATTTGGCAAAGTTTAACAATTCAAAAGCAGGTACATCTTGCCTCCTTGTTGCACCATGTTTATCACAGAATCAGTTCTTCAAAAGCTTCTGAACTGTCACAAAAATTAAGAACTAAACGCCTAAAGAGGTCTTTCAATCAGGTTTCTCAAAACATGTTGAAACAAGTCTGACTTAAATATTTATTTTACCTGTTATGTGTACACAGTGCTACAGTGCTACAGTGCTACTTTGCTTCATTAATGGGTATTAATGAAAAACCAGCTACATATTTCAAAAGCTGGAATGACTGACATGTCACAAGATACCAACATTTTAATTCAGAGAWAAAAGCAAAAGCTCTGAAACCATTTTAAAGTATTTCCAAGGTATAAATTTACTTCTGCTCATCTATTTAAGGAAGCTGAATGAAAATGCTGAGATAGAGCACAGAGTATGGTTAAAAAAATGAGAAAACACATTTGCAATCCTGATTTTAGGCAACAAATGAGATTTGATTTTAAATGTTACATACCCATTAAATCCAGTGACAATTTTCAGAATTCTCTCTTTCATCTCTTCAAAGGGAATATATTCCACATTTGGATTGGGGGGGCCTCTTGGCTCAGGAGCTGAGGTTCTGAAGTCATCCATTACTTTCTCCAGTTTGAAAATAAAATAGCCTTTAAACTGAGACCACTGAACCCTGCATAAGACACAAAGAATTAAGGCATATGCAAGCCAGCCCTAAAACCACAGAAAAACAGCATAACTTTATTGTTTGTAGAATAACATCCATACTGATGTGCCAATTCTAAGATAAACAAGGCAAGCAATGCAGCACTATTTTTTCCTAAATTTAATGCATGATAGCTATTTAAATAATTACTGCAAAATATTAAAACAAGTGAATTGCCATTAGCAACTGGGTAAGCCAGTTTCTTAAGGAACCAATACCCAGTCATAATTCAAGCATAAGTGTGAAACAGGCACGTATCCTATACAATTTACATGTGAGCCTATACACAGCCTCAAGTTTTCACCAAGTACTTCAAGCTCACTGAAACCGAGTTTCAGTCTGCAAACCATACAGCACTCATGTTATGTGTATTCTCCTTGGAAACCTTACTAAAAAGGCCTTTTGTAATCGACTGCTCCGTATCCATGAACCTTAAAAGTTTTGAAGAGTACATCCTTGTCCATTCTTTTGTAAGAGAATCTCTCAGGCAAATATACTTTGTACCACAGTTAACACTTGCTAATGAGTATTTGAGCAAAACATGTTTGACTTGTGAAAAACATTCCCAAACAGTAAGTAATCTATGAAAATCTTTCCAAATTACCTTTTGCCTTATAACTTAAAGTTTTATCCTAATTAGAATTTCTATATACCGACGCTCCTAAACTACATACAATATACAAGCTGGAAAACTGCTGTGAAAACCTTTCTACACAGATCAGTCCACAGAACATTCACAGAAGCAATTCCGGGCCTCCTCTGGCTAGTACCCTTCTTCAGCAGCATAGAGGGAAACATGAAAGCAACTGATTTAGTTTAGTCACTATCAATTTTGTTCTAGCCGTGCTGATGCAGCTTTCACAGCTAGAGAATGGAGATGCTAGAAAAGAAACAGAAAAGACGCAGGGAGAACAACAAACCCACAATAGAGAAAGAGAAAAACTATCTTTTGACATTTATCAACAACACGCGCTATCTGGAATGAGTGGATTCAAATCACACCATTAGGAGACCTGGACCCCTGGATAGCCCTTTAACTCCTGCTGAGCAATACCATTTAGCCAAAGGCTGTCTTCCTACAGGCTTTTCTTTGGGAGTAGTGCTAGCATACATGGCCCCAACTTTCTTCAGCCCCACATAACACCTGACCTTCTGTTGGGCTGATACAAATGTTTGTGCAGTGAACTACATGCGAGGACTCCCCACCAAAATGAAGTTTGTTTCCTGCACACTGTTCTCAAGTGTCACTGTTACCGAACATGAAACCACAGACCAATGAAGTCATACTACCTACCTTCACCAGAAAAATAATGCTATACTATCTTTGCCTTCATTTTCTTCTTTGTCTCAAAGAAACAATTATGAGATGAAAATGGGAAAATTCAGCTCAAATTTATTTAAAGAGTTTTAAACATGAAGCCTTGGTCTTTTATTAAAGGCAAAAAAAAAGAAGATACAACAAGTTCAGTTTCACAATTAAAAAGGAGTGATAAGTTTGCAAGAACTGGGCAAGGGAATTCAAAGAGGAAAGCAAACCTCCCTTCTCCTAAGAAATCACTAACCACTTCACTACAGAGAGGAATAACAATAAAAACAGAAAGAAAAACAAAAGGAAAGAAACAAAGTCCCAAAAGCAAATGGCATAGATAGATTAAACAGAATAATTAAGTCTCAATGGATCACTGCCCCAATTAGCATTATACTGCCAAAGCAAAATACCATAACATTTCCAATGTACAATACTAGGCATTACTACTACAAAGGTTATTAAAAAGCTATCCAACTCTGTAGTGCTGTAACCATGAGACCAAAGCCTTTCATAACAAATCACAGATTTAATACATAAGCGCATCACAAAACGCAGACAGACAAGACCTAGTAAATAACCCTACGCCAGAGTAAGATTACTCCCTGTAGAGCATCCCAAGAGCTTTAGTTGCCCAACAAAAAGGGATTCCACTATTCTTCTAAATACTTTTTACAAGCTTGTTTAGATTTGTTTTCACACTTCCACCTTGACCTGTTCCTTATTTTCATTGTTATTTATTTCTTGCTAAATAATACCACTCATCTTTTCAGACACTATCAACACATCAGTGACTTGCTGCTGAAACAAAACAAAATCAACAAGTATAAAGGTTTAAAATGGAAGCCTGCTGCCTCAAAGCAGTACCCACCAGCTCCTCTTTACAATGCTGAAGCTGTATGAATGTAACATTTTGCCTCTTTACAAAATGTTGAAAAAACAACGGTCACTCGACCTAAATCCATTTATTTTTCATTAGTACAAAAAAAGCTAAGAACCTGCACCTCCTAAGGTTGCAATACTGACATAAAAAGGATCTTTCGTCCTGTACATCAAAACACTTGATAAACAACTGCCTATATGATGACATGTTCCAGCTTACAAACAGAAGCAGCACAGTTTAAGGATAAACTTACCCTGCAGTCACAAGTGCAACTACAGCTAACCCAGATACAGCCACACTAACTTTAAAATCAACTAAACAAGCTGTTGCTAGAAGCAGCGTAACCACAGTGGTAGGGAGCTCAGGACAGGCTTACTGCCTCGGTATTTACAATCAGCTTCTCAAGCAGCTTTTTTCAGCATTGTCAAATTCCCTGCTGCAGTGGCTACAACACGAGCAGCATGAAAGCTAGCTGGTTGAAAGCAAGTAGTACAAACTGCAGTAACATCTGTGATTAAAATGTGAACATACTATAAACAACTGCTCCAAAGTTAGGGGTCACTGATGCAGCCAGAGCCTAGATTTCCTGACCTCACTATTGTAATTTAAACATTAAAGCATGTCCCCGTTTAAATGATCATCTTGAAGCTCTTCCGATCTATATAACTGGATTCTGATTAACAGTTTTATCCCTGCAACAGTAAATTACATGGGAACACCAGCCACTTCGTAGTTAGCACCACAAAAAGAGTCAGCTCCAGACTCTTCAGCCACATAGGCAAAACTCAGTCCTGCAGTGGCAACACAGTGGATTCCTGGAAGGTAGAAAGAAGCAGGAAGGTTTCTGGAAGCTACAATGCAGGTCACTTACTTTAGATCCCATTTTTCTATCATTATCCAGGATATAGATCACTACCTTCCGCACACCATCCTTCAGTTATCTCCTTCGCACCTTTGCTTCCACATGAACCCAGCAAGCAGTGGTCCCTTTTCCCCATGCTGTTATCACAAGTTCCCCGAGATCACCCCTAGCAYTGGAGTGCAAGATCTCCGATACAGCTGCTTTGTTACGGAATGGGAGACACTGAAACTGAGCAAAGTCTGGTCAATACTTTTTGTAGTTAATTCAATAGCCTAATAGAAATGAAAGAAGACTCTTCCATACGGTTTTATGTACTACCTTACTAAGTTTTATACACTGGAAAATAACTGACAAATACTTTAAGCTCTGTGAAAAAACCAAATTGAAGAAATTCCATGAAGAAAATACTATCCATGCATTCTTCTGAGCAGACTTGTTCACGCAAACTTGCTTTTGCCACTCAGTATAGTACAGAATCAGCCTCTTCTAACCACACATTAAAATGTTTTCTAAACCACGCTGTTCTTGAATTTATACTAGCAACTTAGTAAAAGCTCTTTTATAGCAACTCACAAACAAAAAATTCTGTGAGCACTGTATGATTTGTAGAAATACTTTCAGAAGCAATACTTGAAAGCAAGTTGATCCTAAGATGCTTTGGTTCAGTGTGTTCTCATTTTAGAGAACGAACAACTTTGAAATTATATACATTTTATGCATATCTGAAGCATCTTTCACTACAATATCAGGGTCATTCTGTGTAATTATACCTGCACAAAGGCAACTCCCCAGGGCTAATGAGCCTGTAGGTTCACAGATGCTCTAAATCATCATGAACTGGCATTTCTGTGAAAAGAAAGTCCTCTCTCTTCCCTCCCACCAGCTCCCACACCACCCTTCCCCTATGTCAACCTAAAGGTTTTGTGCTGACAAACAGAAAACTAGGGGGAAAAGGAAAACTAATCAAGTGTGAAAAGCACCCAGCAAGGAAAGAAGTCAGCAGAGGCAGGAATGAATGGTTGAAAACAAGCAACATTAGCACGCTTCCAGAACTGTAGCTTATATAGATACACATTTATCATATATAGCGGAGCCACACATCTCAAACTCTTCCAGGAGTGATCTGAATGCTGACATTTTAAACTCAACAATTTAAAAATCAGAAAAAAAAAAGTTTAACAGTCCAGTGACAGATAGAAGTGTGGAAACTAACACACAGTGCAACAGTTTAGTTTGTCTTTTTATAGGAAGACCTAATACTATGTTACATTATTTAAATACGTGATACTATGGCTTAGGTTTAACATATGCTAATAACTATGCTATATAGATGAGGTATTAAAAAAAATGTTTAACACCATAATACTGTTCCAGAATGCAGTCCCTGCCCTTGCAATTTAAGCCGAACAAAATTAGGAAGATAACAGAAAAACATATTGGAAAACATGGGAAACATGGAAAGATATCAGTGTCTGAAGATACTCAGTTGTGTTTTACAGAAATTAAACAGGAAAGCAGACAGCACCTGGCCCAATAACTAATAATAAGAAAAACAGCAAGATTTGAGAAGAATATTTACATGTGAAAAGAGGGGTGGCATGTTAAGTGCAGAAAAAGGGATTAAGAAAGGGGGGGGAGGGGAGACCAAACAGAAGACATGAAATGAGCAAGCAGAGATGAAAAGCAATGGGCAAGGCAAAAAAACAACCAAGGGGGCTAAAACAGAAAAAAAACCAAAAACACCACAAACCCCAGGAAGGGGGCAAAATTATGAAGTGAAGATAATAAATTTAATGAGCAGAACTAGGAAGAGCAGACAGAAGCTCTACAGTCAGAATGGTACTACAACAATATGATTTACTGAAAGTTGATRAGGCAACAAAAAGATCTCTATTGCATGGAGTGGGAATATTAAAAATAAAGATGAATTTAGACAAGGGACACAACCTAGCAATACCAGAGATGAAATGAGGAAGAACACAATCCTAAATAACTTTGTTTTCTAATAAAAGCAAACAGTTTCATATCTGTACTAAAACTACATGATTATCTGTTGGAAGTAATCCATTACTGCAGATTGACATAAGTTAGCCAAGCCAAGTTTAGAAATTAACCAATTTTATTTGATAGATAGCGTTCTTCAACAAGTGACAGAAGTGACCTTAGATAGAAAGCAGTTCACCAAGTAATATGATCCTGTGCTTTGATTTAAAACAAGAATTCCTAGTACAAAATTCTTTGCAAATAAGCTTGCTTCTCTACTAACATGGTTCACACAGAAGTCATCTTTCCAAATATGCATAGCAAAAACAAAACTGCATTTTACGCAGAAATAATCCAATCATCACTCCCACATCTCTTGAAAGGAGGAAGGGAAAGAAGCTGAAATGCAAAAGACCACCCAATTCCCTTATCACCTGCTTACTTGAAGAGCTTGTACTGACAGAGCTGGGAGGGTAGCTTTTTCCCTTACTGCACTCATTACTGAGAGACATGAGAACCCTCTTTCAATAGTTTGCACTATCAAAATGTTTTTTGTATGTCAGAGAATTAACCGATGTTTTGTTCTYATTACCGGGCAAGTTTTTATAATCGATTCTGCAGCCCTTTGGTATAGTCACTTCAGGAGACTTGAAATTTCAACAGAAAGAGCAAAAAATCAGAAGTGTTTAACAAAGATGTTCAGGGAAGGTTTGACAAATGTCAGAAAGCACATAACTGAAGTAATTCTGAAAGGCTACTTGAGGACCTGAAACAGAGACAAAATCTGAAGTATCACAGAAAAGCACATTAAAATTTCAAAGAACTAGAACAAGGAAAGGAGACAAAGCTGCAACTGCAATAGCCACATTTTCTTCATAAAAATGAAATGCCAGCCCTATTGTTTTTAAGAAAAAAATATCCATTTTGAACATGCTACAGTTCTTTCTCTCTTAGTACTACGCTGGAAGGCTTTGTTACAACACAGCAATGCCACACATTACTACATGACTCGGATATTAAGTGTAGCTTGGACTACAAGTTTACCATTAGATTTCACAGAAGTGCAGAATAGAACTATAGTAAGTTATAGAGCTTCCTTTTCAGCACCTTAATTAAAACCCCAAATTTAGCACTGTAGGTTAGTAAATAGGGCTTACAGTTTAGAGAGACTCTACAGGATTTTAAGTTGCAAACTTCAATAAGATCTGTAGAAGGTAAATCAGGATGATACCTAAAATGAACTGAAGAACAGGAAGAAGAATTCAGACTGCATAATCTGAAATCAAGGTACCGCAATTATCCCTTGAATCTTCATGGAATTGCTTCACAGATTACAGGTGTAATTAAAAATAACATTATATTGGAGAGATGTTGAGTTTCTAGAGACCTAGCTATGTACTTAAAACATTAAGAGTCCCAGGAGTCCTCATGGGATGTCTCTTCAGATTTCACAGCATTTAAGAAGTTCATTACAAAGTTACTCGGTTTAAGTTTTAAGAGGATGCCATCTGTTTTGGAGAGATGTTATACATCACAAAGAACACAAAATGAAAAGAACAAAGTAGATCTACTATTGATTCTGTTATTGAACGAGACCATGAAAGAAACAGGAGAACTTGGTGTTAGGTAAAATAAAGGAGCACTTCCCTCTCCTCTATTATTAGCTCTGTGACAAGCAGAACTAAAAAGAATCATGACTGGACAAAATGGTTTACTTAGGATACACTCAAATACTTTACATTCAGCTAAATTGATTTCAAGACAAAATTCCCCAAACAAAAAGGAAGAATGAGAGGACAATTCCAGAAGACTTCAGTTAGTGTATAACAAGAGATGGAAGAAGTCTCTCTTACATTAGCTTCCCTCAGATTACCGTTGATTTAGATCACAATCCCACAGAAGACTTGCTAGGAAACAGGTGTTTTTAACTTGCAAACTTAGTAACTGTTTCTTCTCTTCTGTGCCTTGCTCCAGACCTCATCAAAGATGAAGATACACACTAGCACACAGAACTCACAGGCTCCACCAGAAGCAAAATTAAAGTTTCATCTAAGAAGGGTTAACTGCTTTTCTATTCTGGTCTTTCACCCCAGGACCATTCCATGCTCCCGGAGCACGGGAAGAGCAGTGCTTAGGAGTCAGTGATGCGGCACCCAAGACTGACCGTGCCGCTCTTGTGCAGCGGAAAAGTTAATACCTAGAGTATGTATCGAATGGGCCCTCTCCRGCAGGCAGCAGCTAAAGCTATGCCGAGGACTTTATGGATTGCACTCCTCTGGCGGAAGGGGGGCTGAGGCTCCTCTCTCTCTCTCACTCATCTCCTTCCTTGGTGATTTTTGTTCTTTCAGATGCAAAGGCAGTAGATAGAGCCTAGTCCCTCTCTCTCTTAAACACACACACACACAAAAMAAACAAACAAACAAAAAAACCCTCTACCTTCCTTAGCCCACCTCAGATCTATTTATCAGGTATAAACAAGGGTAGCAGGAAATACACAGTTACAGAAAAGGGGTACATAAGCTAAAAATCTTGATAGCAACTGCCTGTAAAACACTATGCCCAACCTTTTCTTACAAAAAAACCCAAAAAACAATAAAAAACACCCTGCTGCTATTTGACATTTTAGTCTTTGTACAGGAATTACTATTTTACTATTTATTGCATGATTACAACAGATTATTTCTTACCCAGAAGTGCTTGGTGCTAGAGAAATGACTTTCAATTCCTTCTCAAAAACGTCTCTGAAAAATTCTGAGATAAGAAGCTGGCAACACTGAACTCCCATTAACCAAGATATTAGCCATTATGTGTTTCAGCTCTGCCCCACCATATACTTAACCTGATATGTGGTTTGCACCAGAAATGGCAAGCCTGCTCCACTGCTTCCACACATTCCTGTGATCCCACACACAGGGATGTGAAGCAGATCTCTAATCTAACCAAAAAATAAATGCTGCAGACAAGGAAGAAAAAGATGTGTGGTGTGACTGCTAGAGAGCAGAACCATTCCTTCTAGCAGCTGCCCTTACGTAACAGATAAGAAGAGAGAGTACCTTACTACTACTCCTCCTCCTCTTGCTTCAAATATTCATTAAACTAAACTTATTATTTTTCTACTTAATGTACTTCCCATGTTTCACTTTAATACTCACTATTTTGATGCAATAAATTTTAGTGTCGTTGTTTTGCACACTGTTGCTATTTTTACTATCAATGCTGTGCAGATTAACATGGGAAGTTCCAAATAATAATAATGGACTTACACACCAAAATCCCCTGTGCATCAATGAAGATTAGATTCCTAAATGCTTCTGGCATGCAGACAAACCCTTCAGCTTAACAATAAAATTAAACCATGAGCAAGCGCTAGATTCTTTATCAGTACTCTGAATGAGCAATAAATTTTAAACTGTAGGTGATACAGCACTGTGAATCTCCTGGAACACTGAGCTTTGCTGTCAATGGTATATTCTCCTCAGGAAAACATGCTGGCAAACCGACCTCCTGGGGGAGTGTCCTGTTCACCTTCACCTGCTAACTCATGTAAAATTAAATGCTCTCATGTTATCTTCAGTAGGATTTGACCTCATTTTACCTTTTGCTTTAATTAAAAATCTATTGAAGAGCTCAAAAGAGGAAAAACTGGTAATTCTCACAAGCTCAGAAGGTACTTTTCCATTTTCACTTGCTGATTATTGTCAGCATAAACAAAGACTTTGCTTTCTTTTTTGTGAGCATGACAAGCTCATTCCAGAACCACCAAAACCGGAATACATTAGGGCTATATCTACTTTGGTAGTATGAGCATTCATCTCTCTATTACTTGCAAATTACTACTGCCACTGCCAGAAACAACAAAGACTAAGACTTAGTTATGGAAACAGACAGCTGATGAACACATTAAAGTAGTGTCTGTAATCATCAGGGGACTAATTCTGATCTCTCCTGATAAATACTCAGCTGACTCCACCATAGTACAGCTGTTCCACAGAACAGAAACAGAATCTGAACTGGGACTCTGAATTTTTTGAGAAAGTGTATTTCTCAATATAGTTATCTACAGACAAATGAACTCAACTACCTTTCAATTTCCTCTGTTTTAAAAGCAAAGGTGGACCACAGAATGAAAGAGGACAAGATTTCAATAAATTCTTGACTCAGTAATTCAATTCCTTATACCATAGTCGAAAACAATACGCACAAGATAATTGAAAGCCTTCAAAATTTCCAAAAGCCACAGGCATGGCTTATCTATAAGAACAAAAGCAGAGACTATTTTCATTATATTTCCCTCTTTCACTTGAAAATTTACTTGAAGTTTGCTTTGGCTGATAAGAATAATGTCGTATACTTACTGAATTGTTCCACTTACTGTGCTTCCGCATTATTTATCAATGTATAAATTCTTATATTGATTTCTTATTCTTCATGTAATTTCTGTGATGCACGTTTATAATAACATTTCTTAAATCTCAAGTTTTATTACAAATAGAACGATTATCCCAGATACTGACTTTCCTACAGTGCACACTAACTACGAAGTGTTGGAAGTCTTCTAAACAGACTTTTAGATAAGCAAACACCAGATAAATCCTTCCATCTGAGCAATATCAACTATAATTACTCTTTACTTATAATTCAGTTATATAATTTTTTTTTCCTATGTATGCAGAAAAGTCACTGTAATTCACGGAATTACATTAAACTTATCACACTGTAAGTACAGACTTAATTGTTTCCTGCTATCCTGTATTTTATAAAACCTGTTGGGATAGAGTATTGTATGTTTCTAGTTCTGGATAACTTTTACCAGTATTCTGTGTAATTAACATATTTATCTTTGTAAAAAAATTAGGTAGCGCTGTTTGTACTAGATTAGAAAAATACACAAAACTCAACTGATTTTAAAATAATTTGAATGACAATCTTCTAAATAATATTTGCTGTATAGCTTAACTACAAAACACACAATTGTTTATCAACTCGTAGTAATCACTGTGTACAGAAACTGTTTTCTCAGTCCACGTCTGTCTCACTTCTGTAGAATGCATTTTCAAGACAGGGACCAGATTACTATACATTTCTACAGCACTTCATACAACAACACATGGATCCAGTTATTTATTATTGCAACAAACTAGGAATACTTTTTTCAAAGAGAGGCATGATTTCAGTGATCATATTCTTCAAGTTAAGTTGTTAGGTGTTCTTAAAATCTTTAAGCTTCAATTAAAAGGACATTCACTTCAACCCTATAAACAATACCACTTCAGCCACTAGCACAAAAAGCTGGTGCCATGGGGGAGGGTAATCTGACTCGCACAAGTTACAATCAAATAAGCCCAAGAACATCTACATGTAACTGCTTTTCCACAGGTAACTGTAGCTGCATGTGAACAGTACTATCCAAACAAATCATCAACAGCAGATAACCATATGTGTGCATCAAAATACCTCCCAAGAACCACTTATACAGTATTCCAGATCTGCCTTAACATGATCAGACATTTTGTTGAAATTTTGACAACTGTATTTACTTCAGCTCTAACAATTCTGTGAATTATTCTTCGCTTTTATTTATTTCCATTTCAAATAAAATTTCACAGATCAGTGTTCACTAAAACATGTTTCAAGACTACTGCTATGTACTGTACAATTCCGCAGGAATTCCATAGCACAATTCAGACTGCATCCTATGCTAGAGATATTTCACAGGAAAATAATCCCTTAGGCAAAGATGCAACATAATTCTATAATACTCTGGAGATGGTGAAGGGAGAATATAAAAACATTAAATAGATGGAGCTTTGTCAGTAAACTTGTACAACAGAAGTCCATGAGTCAAAATTTAAGCAAGGTATTATGCAAAAAAATGCATATTTAAAAGTCTTGATTTGCATTTGTATTTACATAAGTTAAAATGACCCACCTCTATAGAAGCTGCCTCCTAAATAAAATCATTCTGAGTAACACAAAATTATGTTTTGATAATTGCATATAGAAATATATCACCTCTTCCACATACAAACTAAATTCCATTTATGTTCTAATACAGGGCACTGAAGTTGTTCCAGTATCATCAGTCTGCACAGAATACAGGGCGCTGAAGCTGCTCTACTAGTCTGCACGGAATAAGCTAATAAACAAACAAAAAATGCTGTAACTCATCTGGTGAGTATAGCTACCACTGTTAAATGACCAATCTTGCAGAGACTCAGAAGTTACCTCAGGAGAGCAGTAGACCACACTGAGATAATACTGTCAGATCTTTATAAAACTGAGCAATAAAGCTGGGAAATCAAATAAAGTAAAAGGCACCCTGAGCAACTACTTTCAGATCTGAATTTACTCTGCACTGTGCTCCTATGCTTGTCAGTTCATACATAGTCCCACAAAAACAGATTTCACTCAAGTCGGTAAGCAGTACAACCAATATCAAGTGAAGAGGACTTCTATTAGTGATTCCTTCCAAAACCACAGACAAAAGCCACCCAGCTGGCTTCCACAAAAAGAATTTGTTCAGTTCGCACAAGCCGACCCTGGGCTAACAAGGTGTACCCAACCTCATTCTGAAACTGATACATAGGCATTAGGTGTTTCAGCATCTTCACACTCCCTACCACTTCCACAAAACCCAGCCAGGTGTGGTCTTCTCACCAAAGCATTAATCTATTGCTTCTGGACCTCAGCTGCTTCTGAATTCAGCTGCTTCTGAAATCATAAAACTGTCTTTGAGTATTATTCTTTCTGAACCAACGAGGTCTGCCAGATACATACCAGCTTTGCGGAGAGGCAGCTCAGGCATCAGTCTGGCTTATCCACAAACCCAGTAACCCTCCCACACACACACACACCATGATGACAGAGTTGACTGGATCAGACTACTTTGCACCTCCTTTCTTCAGGTTCCATTACCTTGCTCCCTTCCCCCAGCACGTGCTATCAGGCACAAACCTTCCCAAAGTCTGCAGAAGAGAAAGTGCAAGGCTCATCAATTCTCCTCATTTCATGGCCAAAACAGAAAGAAATTTCCTTGCTACTAGAAAGTGTAATATGGGGTGGAACAGCAGCCAGTCAAAGGTCTGGGAACGTATTTCAAATGAAATAGTAAGGAGCAAGGCCACTACTGGAACAGGAGACTTGAGGCCCACTAGAAAAGATAGGGAAAATACTGAGGCAGCAGCTACAGCTGTGAAGAAACACTATTAAGAAGCAAAGATAAGAACTGATAAAGACATTGAGGATGAGAGGAAATCCGATTAAGGAATGCAGAAGAAGCGAGGTTAATGAGTAGAAGGATGACAACAGAAGAAAATAAAGGTGATCGGTGAAAGCACATGTGACTATATTAACTGGTACAGAATAAATGAATAGTGGGGGGGTTCTGTGCAAAGTAGAGATGAACTGCCTGTAAGAAGACTAGCATGGCGTGCAGTGTGCTTATGAGAACACATGTAAAAACACTGAGACTGTGTACAGCACCAGGGAAGAAAGGTGTACTTCTAAATGAAAAATCTGTGGGCGCATACACTTAGTTACACTCACAGTTCAAATAGTCTGATTATGGCGAGAAGTTAGCATTGCTATAAGGATTTTGCCTTTTGTTTTTCCTTGCATTTGAGTTCTATTGAGTTTGTTAGGACCAGTTCATCATGCAAATTTTACAACGGTAGCTGAAGTCTGCCCTTTATACTGTAAAACCCACTCCCAACAGATAGGAAGTAGCAGCATTTCACATAAAACAGTACAGTAGTGTGCATTTCCGAAGGGAACAAGTGATTTCATCTACATCACAATGATTCCTCTGAAGTACTGGAACTGTGCATTTAACCCATTTAGAATTTTTATATCATCGGTATAAGAGCCAGGGAACTAAACCATCTTTTGAAAGACAAATGGCCAAGCTTTTCAATTGTGTTTCTTGTCCTTTGGAAGCATCAGTGGATTCTGAGACAGAAGACAAGATCAGAGAATTCCTCATTTGTAGATTAGGGGGAATGGGAGACAGCAGGAAACAATGCAAGGAAGTTTACTCACATCTCTCTTGTTTCAGATATGGAAATAAGAGAGGCCTACACTAACAAAGGCACACAGACTTCAGAAAATACAGACTCAGAAAATACCATCTTGGGTACTACAGCAGGAATTTGAGAATTTAGTTCGGTTGGGGTTTTTTTTAATCATATGAAATTATATTCCCCTACAAATTCTAAACATTTCTGGATAAGGACTTGCCTTCAAATCAGAATTGGTTCTGAGAACAAGAATTTCAAACGCTCGGTCAAAAAAAATGCTAGTGTACACATGTCAAGCAACAAAACTGGTAAGTCAAATAAAACCCCAAAACATTCTTCATAAAAATACAACTTCAATTTAAGCAAGGGAAATACATTAAAGGATACATGGCCACAAAAAATTACATATATTGTAACATAAGAAAAGAATTTACTATAAAGAAGGTCAGAATACATGCCTAAAACAATAATGCTTAGAATGGAAACTTGCATATACATACATTGCTACAATATTCACTGAAACCTTTCTTACAACTGACGACTACTTCCCTTCTGTAACAAAATTAAAGGCTGAACTGATCCAAGTTCAAAAACTGTGTTAAAAAAAAATCAGTAAGAAAAAACACTCACTTCTAACACAGGGCATGTAAAAGTATCGAAGTGCTTAAAATAGTTTTTTTTCTGTTATCTTTGAAAAAAACTACGGTTATATAACTTATACTTACAGTTATATAATTTACCAACAGCAAATCATGCCTGATCAACCTGACTGACTTCTGTGATGAAATTACTGGCTCTGTGGATAAGGGAAGATCAGTAAATGATGTTTAGCTTGACTTTAGCAAGGCATGCAGCACTGTCTCCCATAGCATCCTTGTAGCTAAGTTGAACAGCTACAGACTCAATAAACGGACTAAAACTCTGGACCACCAGGCTTATACGGCAGCAGTCAGTGGTTCGAAGTCTAACTGCAACTGGTTACAAAGAGTGTTGCTCAGAGTCAATACCAGAACTAATACCGTTTAACGTCATCAGCCTGACGATGGGACAGAACGCACCCTCAGCAAGTTCATCAGTGACACTAAACTGGTGGGAGCAGCTGATATGGAGGAGGGCAGCACTGTCATTCAGAGGGACCTCAATAAACTGAGGTAATGGGCTTCACGAAGTTCAACAAAAACAAATGCAAAGTCTTGCATCTGGATTGGAATAAGCCCATGCAACAGCACAKGCACTAGGGACAGGCAAGGTAACAGCTCTGCTGAAAAGGATCTGGGGCGCTGGTGGGTGACAAGCTGAACAGTCAGCAGCATGCCCTTGCAGCGACAAAGGCTAACTGCACACTGGGCTGCAGTTAGGTCAAGGAAAGTGATTATCCCCTTGTACTTGGTGCTTAAGAATCCATAACAGTAATACTGTGTCCAGTTTTGGGCCACACAATACAAGAGAGAGAAGAAGTGAGACTAGCAGAAGGCCACTAAGAGAGTTACAGAGCTGGAGCACACAACATAAGATAACCTAAGGATATAGGTCTTTTTTTGGAAAACAAAAGGCTAAGGTGGAGGAATCTAACTGCTTTCACCACTGAAGAGGTAACAGGATATAGAGATGATAGATCCAGACTCCCTTCGAAGGTGCACAAATGAGGGATAAGAGGCAGTGGTCCCAAGCTGCTGCAGGGAAAATGCCAACTGGTATAATGAAAACATTTTGCTCAGTGTGCGTGGGTAAGCAGAGAAACAGGGAGCCAAGAGAGGCTATGGATATTTTCAAAACAGCTGTACAAAGCCCTGAGCAACATGATCGAACCTTGGAGTTAGCTCCACTTGAGCAGGGGGTTAGACAGGATGACCACCTGGACTCTCTTCCAACCTCTATTATTCTATGATGATTCTATAGATGCTCATATTTACTCTGCAGTCACATGTATTAAACCATTCCAAGATATTTTGCAAAGCATTATTTATTCTGGTCCTCAAGGAAACTAACAGATATACAACTTACAGCTTCAAGCTTAGAAGAGGTGCAAATTAATATCTCAGATCTTCTAGGGAAACTCTGAGGAAAGAATTTGACTACACAAAGAAAACAGAATATATTTTAATGGCTCTTTATATTACGTTTAGGACAAGAACTAGCATAACTACATTACGTCCTTGCCAGCATTCTCCTCTCGAGCCTAGAACTACTTTACAGTTAATCCTTTCTGCCTATACACTGGAGTCGCTATATTTGGGTAAAATCTTTACTACTTATTTCTGGATTCCTTCACTGTTAGTAATCACCTGTATTACAGCTTCCATTATAATAAGACATTAAGACTATATTTTATAGGTTACCTGCCCTGGGGCAGGAGTGGGGGAAATGCAGAGAGAATTGACCAACACTTCTTTGGCAGCATTTATTTCCTAACTTTTATTTTCAACTTCGGAACCAAAGGAAAAATGTAGTAAAAAACAAATTGAATTTTCATGGTTAAGTACCCCAATAAATGGATTAGAAACATTTCTGCTACTGAAGGGGTAGACTGACTTCAAATTCAAGAGAATTTCCTAAAAGGTGAGAGAAACATATTTTAAATATGTGACAAACTTCACACCCATTCTTTGAGAATTCTTGGAAAGAAATTAACTTTTGCATTTCACTTCTACTATTGCAGTACTGTGACTTTTTTTGTATTGTCTCTTACAGCTGCTTCTAYTTTAAAAAAAGTGGATTTTTTTAATGCAAAAAACAAGCATAAAAACATACCCCTGTTTCTGAAGAAGTCTTTTAGATAAAGTATTAAGACTGACAAATTTCATATCTGTTCACTTTACTCAGTTTTGCAAGTCATGCTGATTTTTTTATAATTTAGAGAAAAATGGGCTATAATGACTTTCTCTTACTATCCTGGGTCTCATCATGGAAATTCTATGTTAAAATCTTAGTAAAGTCAAGTCAATTGTGGAATATACCACCCCTTCAAAAAACAAGTTCCTAAGACTCAACACAAGATTAAAAAGGATTGAACCATAAACTTTAAATTTCACCTACGGCTAAGTCTTACCTTAGCAACTGTTAAGAATCAAAACTATTTCAAAGTAGTCAAGCAATTAGACTTCTGTTCACATACAATAAAGGAAGTTTAAATTAGCCTTTGTAAATGCAGGCCATAATCTTGCAAACAAGTGAATGGTTAACTTTACACAAGAAGATAGTCTTAAACTTCAAATAGATGGAGTTAACACACGCAGTTGCACGATCAGGCTTTTACTGCAAGGTACTGATAACACAACTAAGTTTATGCCGATAGCATAACCAAACCGGCAGCGTAAACGAAAGGGACATTTAATTACCAAAGATACACTCTGGAGACCACTGTCATGGTTGCAATGTTGGCTTACACAACTCTCACCCTTTGTTCCTCCCCTACACCACCTCTTCAGTTGTACTGGTTTGACACACAAGTTAACACGGATGCAGGAAGCTGGATCAATGTTCTGATTCTTGTTAAAGACTATCGTGCCAAGAAGAAAGCTACTCACAACCCTGAGCAGTTTTCTGCTCAAGGTTACCAAGCAGCTACATAAACAGTTGAACAAGCACAAGTGAAATAGGGACACGAGGACTGTGTTAGTCAAGACTGCTGCCAAGAGAAATAAATACTAGCAAAATTACAGCCTAACCTAAGCCTGCATGTACCTGTACATAACTTATTCAGATGAATAAGCACATTGAAACAAATGGAGACAGGGAGGTACACACTGGCCTTACATGAGACCATGCTTTCAATTTGTTAAGCAAGCTATGTATGTCATGCTCCTGTTTCTATGAGAACCTTAAAAATCATTTTAGTTGACTTCATTAGCACACCTTCAAACTAAGTTTTGTAATTGTTTATGACCTTTGCTGCAACTATGTCCTAAAGACAGATAAGGGGTAGAACACTAAATTTTAATCCAGAATGTAGACTACAGAATATAATCTAAACTCAGTATTTTACTTAATCATCATAGAACAGGTTAGAAAGCATACAGAATCCTCCTGAACACTACATAACTCCACAAGAAACAATAACTCACAGCAAAAATGCTTCATGTTCCACTTGTCCTTAGTTGCCTTGTCCCTCACTTACATGGGTACTTTTTGTTACTTTAGGAACAGGCTGTGACTGAATAAGGTCCATTGTTTTTCAATAAATAAGTCTGCAAACTGTGTAATTACTGCTGACTTAACCATCCATTTTTTCAAACTGAACTTCATAAAAATACTAATAAACATCACTGCAAACTATTATTTTGGATTGTCTTGGAACTAGAAGATGAAATCTATTTCTTACTGTTTTGGATTTCCTTTAAACAAAAGTTTTTCTTACATGAAAGGAAATAAAGAACGTTTAGTTTATTTTGAATTAATATGCATTTGGTAAGTTTGTGTACTTAGATACACTTTTAAAATATCACTACTACAGCAGTCTAGCCTGTATTCTAAAAAAAATACATTAAGTTCTTATAAATGCGTATTTCCTATCATGAATGCCTACCATGACATTTTGTTACCAGTCTCCTCCTGATATTTTCATATACAACACATTAGTAAAAATATCAGTGTATTAGATATGAAGAAATATAGACTATGATGGATAAAGGGAGGCAAAGTGATACTGAACAGTATTTCCATGTCTGATGATACTGGATATTTCAAACGTATATGCCTGACACTTTTTAAAAACAATTTAATGCAACTGTAAGGTCAGAGAATGTTGAAAAAAGCTACAGACCTTAAAAAAAAAAAAAAAGCCAAAGAAAGCCCTGAAAACATAAGGCTAGGGCCTGCATGAAGTTCCAGATGATAGATTTGAGTTCAGGACTAAGCAATAGTTTGCAATAATCAAATTAAAAAAAAATAGATTTTCCAAATGGAAATAAAAACAAGAGTTTATTCAGAGCATATAACCATATTCAAGTTTTACACGGGGAAGAATTTTCTTAAGAAGTCACCCCTATACCATCACTTTTAAAAATTGCTTTGGAATATATATAACAGTGGCATAAACAAGAAAAACAGCCTTAAGAAATATTTCAGAACAGGAAAAATATTTTAAACATACTACACAAACAAAACCACCACCTTAGGCCCACACTAAAATGAGTACTATTCCAGCATATTAAGCATTACAGCCGTATATTTTTCTGCTGAGCCAAAGCCTTCTATTCAAAGAGCAAAGTACATTTCAGAACTTGTTTTTCTTTCAGAGCCATTAATTCAAACAGTACCAGCAAGCTATTTAAAAAAAAAAAAGAAAGAAAGAAAAAGGCAAAGACATCTCTTACAAGTGAGAGGGATTCTAGAAATCAGAACAAAGCCCCTGCAAATCACTAGTTGCTAATAAGACCCGGGTAAAAGCACGCATCTCTCGGTGAAGCCTGTCGCCTGGCACTAGGCCTCAAAAACAAGGAGACAGCCCGGGTGCCAGAAAGTGAGCCAAGCTGCAGCAAGGCACCCAGGGAAGCCTTTCCCCTTCCTGCCAAATAGTGGTCGCGCAAGGAAGTCACCCCCAGCAGCACCAGCCTCATCCTTGACAAGGAGCGCGGTAACCCCGCTCCCCGCAGCACCTGCGGGCCCAGATCCCTCCGGCCATCCACRAAAGGAAGCCCAAGAGAAGCGAAACACAAGTACTGGGGGGGGCAGCTGAAAAAAAAGGGGCGACGACTGAAAGGCAGAGTGAGGAGTTTGCTCCCGCACCTCTCTGCGGAGAGCACCCACCTACGTGACTCTCCCCTCCTCGTGGAAAGCATCTAGATGCGCTCATCGCACGGCAAATTACACAGAGCCTRGAAAAACTGAGCCGAGCCATTCGTATCCCTGCGTAAACAACACTACCGCATGTTGCGCACAACAGACATTGCAACAATGTGCTAAACTTTCAGTTTAAAAAAAACCCTGCGTGTTACATAAAATGCAGAAAAAGCAACAGGTTTACTGTATTGAGCAGGATCAGTAAAACCCGACAGATAACCCCGAGCAAAGTCTACACACACACACACACACAAAAGTCTCCCCTATTAGAAAAAACTAATTCTATCCTCAAATGAAACTAATTACCCAAAGTTACACTGAGAACTAAGGCAAGACTACTTAGCTCATGGAATCATTCTACAGACAAAAAAACCCCCCAGGTATTACCTCATTCACTTAAAACATGGGAAACTTTATAACTAAAGAAGAACAAAAAAAGTCACACTTACATGGTCTCTCCAGTCTTAGCAACATGACAAAGAAACTGATCCAGTATTGGACACACTTCCTTCTTTCCTCTCTTCTCAAAATCTGTCGGTACGAGGAAGACACGAAAAGAAGGGGGAAAGACGAGAGGAGAGAGCAAAAATTCGTAGTCATTAAAGATCGCTTTGCTTCAGCTACGCGCACAGCTCCCGCAGAAACATTTTCACGCTTCCTCGGCCGTTCCCAAGAGCTCCACCAGCCCTCCAGCACTCGGCACTCCTCGCGTGGAGGAAACGACACGCACCCGAGCAGCAAAAAGTTGATTTGCAACTTCTTCCGAGCAGCCAGCGGAGAGCGAGAGCGGGAGCGAGCGGCGGGTTTCCTCGGGCTGCAGCCAGCGCGGCG
>NW_020450529.1:5218731-5254513 GCF_003343035.1 Apteryx rowi
TCTGAGGCGAGGCGGGGGGAGGGAGGGGGGCACCAAGCGAGACGCCCCTTCACACGCTCCCTTCTGCTCGCCAAGCCGAGAGGATGGGGGTGAGGTCCAGGCGGTCGCTCCCTTCTGGAAGAGACCGCGAATGAGCAAGGGGGGGAGCCCGGCAGGGTCGAGGGGGGTCGGGGCGAGGGAGACCCCCCAACGCGACTGGTTTCAGCCCGCCACGGATGCTTCAGCAGAACTGAGGGGCTGGTGGTGGTTGTTCCTGGAAGGAAATGGAAACACTCAAAACAAAAAAAATAAAACCCAAAGAGGTTGTAAATAAGGTAGCCAAATACCGATGCCAACTGTTATTCTAGGCATATGTGAGCTGGCGCATCTGCTGTAATTCACTATTAGCTGAAATCCTGACACAGACCTGGACGGTGGCCCAGGCGCCGTCGGAGGCAACCGCGTGCGCGCCCGCGGCCCTCCTGCCCCACGCACGGCGGAGCGGCCCCATCCCTGCGGCTCTCGGCCTCCCCTGCGAGTCCCGGATCCATCGTACCGCCTCGGAGGGGTCCCTAGAAAGGTAATAGCGCCTGTGGCTCTACTGACTTTGCTGCTCTCCCAAGTGCCAGCTCGACAACTTACTGAAAACCTCTGATACAGCTCTGTTGCTTGCAACTGCTGCTAATGTTGTAGCGGAATGATCAGCTTTGGAGACCACCGAAAATGGCTAAAAGACAACCTTGGCACCCGTGGCAAGCACGTCCTTTCTGCAGGCTGTCTTCTCTGGTTCCTCGTGGTGATTTTATCACATGGAAAATGATCCCGGCTGTGGAATTAATGGTCTGTGTCGGCATTTTCATCATACAGAAACCCCAACTTTCATATGGCTTCTAGAATCAAGACCTTTATGGTCTAGACCTTCTAGATCAAGATCCTTAGGGTCTCTGACCTTAGGAGGACTATACAATACTCACAGGAATATCTAAGGTTTCTTATTTACAGAGGAGCAGTACAAATCCCTTGTTCCATACTATTCTGTGTAAACCTTCCTTAACATGAACAAACCTTCTAAGAAACCTTTGTAAAGGCTGCGATAGGGCACAGAAATGCTCGCGGGAGAGGAGAGTGAATGAACCTCTGTGGTCCCCTCTCCCTATATCTGGTCAAAAGGAGGAGGGAAAAGAGAAGCAGCAGTTTACCAAACCAACCACATGAGATGGGCCCTGCTGTTCAAGGTACCTGGCAGGGCCAAATATGCACCATGGCTTGCTCTCATCTCCTAATAAAAGAGCAAGAGTGACACTTAAGACTGTTGAGACAATTTGTTACAGGATCCCACCTATGGGATTAAAGTAAATTGTTGCAGATCAGGTTAAACAAAAACTAAGGGAGGTAGAAACTGAGCTCAGGGTGACTGAAGCTTGTGCTGTGTTATTACAGGGAGTGTAGGGAAAGCGTCTCTTTCATACACTTCAAAAATACTTTAGAGCAGACACAGGTACCTCAGATTTAATGTTTTGATGCCCTCTCTGACTGAGTATTGAAAGTTTAGAAAGTCTGTGCTGCTACTTCCAAATGCTTTACAGAGGCATTGTCTGTTTTGTGCCATGGATCAATTCTCAGCTTTTTAAAAGCAAAATGGTATTCCCCACTGAACATGAAAAATCCCAATAACAATACTTAGGACTTGGCACTTTTACCATCTTGTACATTTTCTTGTGTTATGTATTCCCTTGCCGCGAGCCAGCATCACTAACCCTATTAAGCACACAAAGGACCAGAGAGACAAAGATGATATGACTTGCTCCAACCCACAGGGGCAAAAAAAAAAAAAAAAAAATCAGCGCATGAGGTGGAATTAATAAAAACTTAATGAATTTAGCTAACATTTTCTTCTGACAACTTTGCTCATCATAGAAATGTGCTGAAAGAACGAGTAACAGCAGAGTTAAGGCATATATTCTCAAGAGAAATGAATATTGAGTTGTTCCCTCTGAAGTTAGCCAAGGACACTTAACAGTTTTTATTAGTAGCTCCCTTGCCCTTGCAGCTCTGCTACCATGACTTTCCCCATCTCATGCCCTCTCTAGTATGCTTACCTTTCCAGGATTAGAAATCTCTACCAACTGAAACTGAATTAGTTTGCTTTTATACTTGGACAACAATCTACCCTCTACAGTATTAACAATATCCTCCCCCCAAACATCAGTGGGTACTCTTCACGGTGAAGAAGTGAAAAAATCTCTTCAAGAAAGGAGCCACACTGAGAAAAGACTTGCCAGAGGACAGGGGAAGGTTTCAAAGCAAACAGCAGTTATAGGGCTGAAAACAGAAGTGCCGAGGCCTGTAAGCAGATGCACTGGCAATAGAAAAGGAAAATACAATTCAGATTACAGGTTGCCTTATGTTCTTTTCCTCAGGTTCCACTTTATTGTTTTGAAAGAGGTATAAAAGTCCAGTTAAAGTAACAAAAAACTAGCTTACCTTTGTAACCTTCAGCAAAACAGAACTGTGGAGAACACAGGGCACAGCTTCTCTTAAATAACTTCTGTACCCCAGCAGGCTACMTTTCCCCCAAGATACCACCTCAGCTCGCATGCACAGCACAGCTTGTTCTTTATAATAATTCTCAAAGGTGGTCACATGCCCTCAATTTTCAGCTCTTCCTGAGGAACTGCATTTCCCAGCATGACTGCTGTTAAAGAATCCCAACAGCCAAAACAAGCCTAGAGAGGCATAAACATACATTTTAAAGTCTAGTACAGTTACACAACCCACTTAAAAACCCCTGTGAGAGCAAATTCAATCTTCCTAAACAACATCCCATTCCATTTGCAGGTATCACCAAGAACACAATAAAGACCATAATTATCGTCAATTTGAAAAGCTGTGCTGCTAGCCTGTTCTGTTAAAACAGAAAAAAATTACAATTGTTCCCAAGATACCTAGAATTAATATTGAAAACTGGGACAACATAGCATTTCTTCAGTAAAAAAGCTAGTTGCAGAAGAGAAAGGAATATGTTTTTTTCTAAATTCCTGTACTACATTCTGTACCGAAATATAAAACTAATTCAACAGTTTGTAATAGAACAAAACACACTCATATAACCTTTTAATTAAGTACTTTAGAGCCATTTCTTTGCACTCAGAAAGCAGCAAGTGAGGTTCGAGTCTAAAGCTGTATTATGTGGTAGGTATGCTTGGGGCCCTGGTGCTCTCTGTACCTTTGTTATTTGCAAGTTATAAATCTAATTGGCACTGYTCTGTAACATAGATGCTGCTCTGAGGATAGGTAATGCCATTAGGGGCCACCACTCTCAGATCTTGTCTCTAGAAGCAAGATAGAGGTTAATATCATAATTTCTGCAGGATTTAACTGTTAGGGGAAGACCATCTCTGATTTCATTCCAATCTTTTTATTTCCTAGTTTGAGAAAAGTGGACTTATATCTTTTGAAGTGTAGCGCTTATCACATTTGTAGTATATTAAATAAATTACTGCTGGGAATGGCATTGAAGGAAGAGCTTTATTTCAAAATGTGATAGAATTCACCACAAATAAACCATATACTAACATTGACTTTTCATTGTTTAGCAGCTTGTCTAATTCCTTCCTTTTGGTCAGAATAGATGGCAAATCTATCCTAAATCTAAATCTATTTTTACCAGGTAAGAATGACAGCATTTTATATTTTACACAGGTCTGGAAGTGGTGCATAAGGAAAACTGAACAATGGTGTTACGTCTGCCATTTTAACCCATAAATCCATTCAGTAAGCTTAATTGGATCACTGCCCTTTGTGGGATCATCCCTGCTTGCTTATTGTTAGCCAGACAAAGCCAAAGTTTTTGGAAGACAGACAAAATATTATGCGCTGGTTACAAGTATCTTAGCACTGGAAGAAAGTTTTAATTAAAATGACAAAATGCAAACATTTTATGAGATTGGGTCCTCTTCAGAATCATAAAAAAAGACAGATGACTGTATTTTCTGAGGATATTAGCAGATTGTGGAAAACTGTGCTAATTAAGATCTGGAAAAACCTGAATCTAATTTATGGAGAAGTTTTGGTTTTACAGTTCAATGTGCCTTCAAATCCTTGCATACACAGACACACTGGAAGTTGTCTATTTTTTTTCTTTGTTTATAACATCCTTCTTTTTGTTCTTTTAAGCCTTTGAGCCTGTGCTAAATACTGAATTGATTGTTTATATTTCACATGTTTTAAAATCAGTAGGGGACATTATGCTGCAAGCTGTTATGGAACATAATAGTATTTGTATATGAAAAAGCTACCCAGAGCAAGGCTGACCTCTGAATAGAACAGCAACCTATTCCTTTTGTAAATCAATCTTATGCACAGGAATTGAAAGAAATAAATCCAAATTATTTTTATTTGAAAACAGGAAACTGCCTTGCTCCAGAGCATACGTAGAGTTAGAGTGGAATAACTAGATCTGTGCAATAATTTGCCCATGTGGACAACCATTAAGCACTTACAGGATTACAGCTGAAAGCTTAGGAAAGCCTTTTGGCATAATCCAATATCATTACACTGGGAAGAACCCAAGATCCATGCATATAGATTTATTTTGGCCTAAGTGAGTTTTTCAACTTAGGTTGCCTAGGAAAGTGTCTAAGATCAATAATGAAAGAATAATTTTTATACGGTACATTGATACAGAATGTGTACATAAATCTACTAGTGTAACTGTCCCTTTGCCCTGAAAAAGTATTTCAAAAAGAGAACAACCTTTGCCTTTAAAAATGGTACTCCCTAATTTACAGAAAATAACGAAGCCACATTCCCTGTCTTTTCTCCTCCTTCCCTCCTACCACAGGAGGAGGGAGAGGTAAGAGAAAATGCTTTCCATTTTTCAGTGTTCTATTTCCTCCCCCCACTACAGGAAAAAAAGACCACTTTTTCAAATAACATATTTGCAAAAGCTTATTGTTTTCAATGGGAAAGACATTCTTATTTAAATAATCTTTTGCCAAAAAAAGCAACCCAGTTTGAGCTGTGACATCAAGAGGTCATGCAAATTCAACCATGTGGATTAAATGAAAACTTTATTTTTTTGTGTGTGTGTGTGTGTTTCAGGGAAAATGTTTAAAAGATGTTTAGAAGATATACAAATAGCATCTACCTGTTTCTGAGAAAACTAGAACCATCTCCTCTGGAGCAGAAACAAGATAAAAACCACAATTATTTCTCTGGAAATAAAGCAAAGAAAGCACATGAATGACTTGTATGTTTGTGTGGTAACAAAGATTATTTCAAATATATTTTGGGATAAAGCTCAAGTTAGGAGAGGTTTTCATGTTTCAAACCCAATGTTCCCTCAACTAACTGAGAAATATTTCAATTCATAGCAATCCATATTTTCCTTCTGTTTTCAAAAGACAAACATTTAAATACAATCCTAGAATACAAAAAGCTTGTAGGTAGTTTCACCATTGATTTGTTGTGTGATCTCAGGCAAATGAGTTAGGCAATCATACCTGAATCTCTTCATAAATGAAAGAGAAATGATAATTACTCTTCTTTGTAAGGTGTGTGACACACCTCGTGATAAAGACACACAAAATGTGATCGTACTAAGTTTCCAGTGCTGCTTTTGGAGTACTTATTGAGAATCAACAATGAAAACAGCATATTAAGAAAGAAGCTGTGGTATTTTCGAACATATAACAACAGAACAATGAGAATTTGTTTTCCAATCCAGATTTTGTTTTTTTTCCACCAGAGGTTTTTAATTACAGTAGGCCAAGGAACTCTCATTCTTTTCATACCATACATCGCATACTGTTGACTTTTACATGTGTGAATATTCATTTCAGAGCAAGGATTCCCCTAGCTTCTTGCACTAAACTTACATAAAGCTTACTTTAGATTTATAATTTAGATTTCTTTCATAATTCTGCAAAGCATTTTTAATTAAAATTTTAAACATATTTTTGGAGGATTTTCCAGGAAAGCAGGACCAGGTGCAATAGCCTATATTAGTCCAGTTCTGCCTGATGCATTTGCTGTCACTTTTTTCTAGATTGTTCTAATTTCTGCTGGTATTTCAGGAATGTGCAAATGTAGAAGTTTGTGATTATGCTGTGTAATTTAGATGTTACTTCTGTATCTTGCTTCAGTAGCGATGCATATGAACATAACTCATATCAAATCAACGCTTGATCTGTGCTTCTCAGGTGTAAGATCAAGTAAGATGATAGAGATTTGTCCTACTACATCCTTCCAGTGGCAGCGGGGTCTTGGAGGGCAAGTTCATCCCACAGCGCTGGAAGGCCTTTAGTTCTGTAACCAAGAACAAAACCTGATTTTTGCGCTTTTGGACTATGAGGCTCTTAAAAGTTTCCACAGAAATACTGTAGATCTCACCCGGTTTGACCACAGCTCAATCAATTAGCTGATTAAAATGATGTAAGGTGCGATGCCTAGCAGTTACTTTTGCTTTCAGTAATGAAGCTCAGATTAGGTACCTAGAGATCTTTGACCTAACCTGACTTAAAGTAATTTCACTCATTGGCATATGACAGCAATTTGTATGATATTTCAACTCAGTTTGAACTAAAATTGATTAGCATGCTTTGAAAGAATCTGTAGCCATCCCATTTGATACCAAGCAAGCTAAACAGAGCAGAATAAGAATAGTGATCAGTAGCAAAAATGAGAACAATCCTATATTTCAAGAATCACTTTGATCTTCAGAAAATAAAGTTCCCACTTTTTATACAACATTTGATATGAATATACATCAAAGGATTTACAAAAGGAGGTTAGAAATTTTGGGGTTTTGTGTTTTGGGGGAGGGTTTATAGCTTCAGAGGCTTAAGCATGGTACAATAAAATGAATGGTTCAAAGACACAAAACATTTTAATGTCAGAGATGTTTGTTTTTTTAAAAATACATTACCATACAAAGCCACTTCAAGACAAATCGTGACCCTCATCTTTGAGAAAGTGATTAAAAATGTGTAATGGGCTTTCAGGAGCTCTGAAAAACTTGAGTGTCGAAAGATCAGGATAGCTGAAGTGTAGTACCTTAAAYCTAGAGAAGGCTGAAAGCATAGAAATTGTATCCGTGAGAGTGCTGGGTTTTCTTTGAAAGAGTACTTAAAAAAAAAAAAAGACTATTAGATTTGATAACATTCTAGGGTTTCCCTAAGTTAGCTACTAAGCCCTAAATTAACTCACATCAGGTCTCCACATATTTTCTCATATTACTCTGAGAGCCTATGGCAAGTCAGTGCCAGTGTGGTATTTACCACGGCTAACTTTTCCAAACCTTCCTTCCAGTATATCCCCAGGAAAGAAAGTTCTTTTAGACTATTGTACAAACAAAAAGATCATTCAGATTAAAAACAGACTTGYTTTTTCACCTGGAGCCTACAGCGTGAGGAAGCCAGCATGCAAAACAACCTGCCCCTCAGAGGAGCGGAGCAGAGCAGGAAGCAGATCCGTCTTTACAGTGCGCACCCTGAGAAGGCACCGGCTTCGCACAGTCAAATCGCCACRGCATGCAATAAGTTTGAGTCCAAAGGGTTTATCAACACAGTGTCAGTGTCTTTTTTATGGAAAGATACATTTCTGCAGGAACAGGTCAATTGATGAAACTTAAAAATAAATAAATAAATAGGGCCCAAGTCATTTCAGTGTCATTATTTCAGTAAGGCCAAAATATTTTAGTTCTGAGATAGTTACGCATTTTTGAAATATACTGAAGTATAGTTTGTACAAAACAACTTACCAATTATAGTATATTTATGGAAATCAGAATGTCAAAACAAAATATTTTACCTCAAAAGAAAATATTAACAAAATGTTTTTGTTAATCTTAAATGTGGATTCTCATTTTGTTGTCTCAATTTTCATTTCAAAGGAAGTGTTGACACCTTGTTTTTTATTGTGATCCAGAATGCAAGCAAAATGTCCAAACACTGCTATTTCTTTTGAAGCAGAAACAGCAATTCTTTATCTCACAGTAACTATGGTTCTTTGGGATGCTGCAGTCAGTATGGATCCCACTATCAAAATACATTTGCCTCGGGAGCACAATCTTGGAATGTTTCCAACATCTGCAGGGGCAACTCATGTACCTCTGCCTCTCCTGCGCCGTCCCATCTTTGGGTGGATACCTAGCAGCTATTTACTAGCATAATATTTGACTATACCTGATGGAAAGGAGCGACACATTCTCTGAAAGTGGGCTCCTTCATGGTTTTAGGTAGCTGTTATTTAGGAGAGGTTCCCTTCTTGAAGCAGTGGGAAAGAAGTGATTTGAAAYTAAATGGTCATTAGTTGATGCTAAAGTTGATAAAGTGTCAAAATGTATTCACGTTAAAAGTCTCACATATTTTTTGGTTAGTGGTGCTTTATTCCCAATTCCAAATGTCACAGAACACACAGAGAAATTCTCTCTGCTAGGATCATACTTACGGGGATGAACATGACACGAGCTCCATTTGTACTCAGTGCTTCACGTGAACCCAATGAGGATGCCTCCTCGAGCCAGTCATGGTCATCGATGTGTGCATAGCAGGGGGGTTGGGGAGAAAGAGACTGTTCCAGTACCCAGGTTCCTCAGCTCTGGAAAACTGAGCTCCATGGCCTTGCTTCATTGAAAGTTTATTTGTTCAAAATAGGGCAGCTCCAACAAAAGAGATTTAGACTGAGGTAARGAATCCAGCAGTATGGCAGTGAGGACCTGCGCGACGTCAAGGCTCTGGTCCCTTGCTCTGAATCACCAGCGACGGATGAATGCTGTTTGTTGTTCTGCCCATATTATTTTGGCCTATGCTGTATTTGGAAAAATCAATTTAAGTTCTGATTGAAGGTGTGTTTCCTAGTGAAAAAATCTTGGATCGGAACATTGCTGACCAGTTTGATTATGGAGCATGTAACCAAACACCACACAATTACACACCTTCCTGGCCAGAGATGAAGAAACACTGTACAGAGTACTATTGTTTTACAACTGGCTTTACCTTTTCTCATGAATATCAATGGGAGTTTTATTCCTGACTTCAAAGAGAGTGTGACTGAGTCCAACATACCATACAGTTGAGCAAGTGAGAAAACAATTTCATCACCAGGCAGACAACTGGTTTGGTTGAACAGACAGCTCCCAAACTTCGGTCTCGCAGAGGCGTGACAGGAAAGCCAAAGCCATTGCTGCGCTGACCACACAAGACTGTTAAAAAGACAAACTGAAACTAGAGAAGGAAGGAAGGGCACGGAAATAACGCTCAGTGACCAAATCCTCAAAGTACTGCATTAGATAATGGAGAAATAGTACAGGGCAAGGGTAAAAGGTAAAACTTTAGCTTCCTTTGAGACCAAGTTTTGTTTTCAGCCATGTCACCATAACAGAGCCAGAATTGGAGCATGGCCCATTAGCACTCTGAAGGAAGTTCAATGTATGTATTTGCTCTTTCAGTAACATATCCAATTTAATACTCTCTCACTATGGTAAAATGGTAAAAGAGAAATAGTAAGCCCATGTTTCTCTGCGCAGCGTAGACATGCTCCGCATAGAACAATACAGAGATGTTTCAACCAGTTTTGTGACAACTCAACCTCTCTCTACCTTACTTCACCAAAAGCCACACCAATGTTACTAAGTACCTGACCTTGCTCGTGGATCACTACACTGTATTGCGTTGTGTAGTGAAGATATTCTTTGTAAATGCAATATGAGGCTGACAGAAGCTAACATTTCCTCCAGGCCATGTCCTTGCACGTCTTTTACCTTGAACAGAAAAAAAAAACACCCCACAACATAACAAAGAATATAACAACCTCCCTAGAAGCTAATTTAAAAGCAAACTTCATTGAATTCAGGTGTCAACTGTATATAAAGTAACTAACTCTTCAAAAAGGACATGGAGGAAAATATTACACTTAAATGTTAACACGACTAGTACMAAATTTAAAAATTCTTACATTTAAAAGAAAACTATCAATGTATAGAGTTTGCTTAAAATTTCATTTATTTGTACGGTAAGCCAGAGGATCTTAATTAACATAAAAATGCACTGCTGTGCCTCCTTGGGAGCTATAAACAAACTGTCAAATAAAAATATACAAGCAATTAAATGATACAGAAATGGTACATAATTCTTACACATACACTTTTATTGTGTAGGTGTACACACACACACACACACACACAAATACATCCACACAGCAGTTTCCAGTTTCTATCTGTAAAAAAGAGAAATGATAGCAAAGCTATCTAAGCCCACTTTCTAATATGTGGCCAAATAGCCTAAAAAAGCTCTCATATTACATAAATGATGCAACCAAATGCTTCCCATCCTGGCAGTTCTTTGTTGTACAATGTGCATTTGTAGCCTGACACTCTCTTAAATGGCTTTGGGCTAAAAGGAGGTGCTTAGCAGCTCTTAATACAAGGCCCCTATTTATCCATCTTCAGCAAATTCAAGTATAATATAGCAAATTTAAAACCTGAATATTTGACGCTGATACAGCAAGGACTTGGGTACATGCTTAACTTTATGCATTGCATATATGCCTACTGACTACACAGGTAGAATTCAGAGTATCAAGCATTTGCTGGGTTAGGGGTTACGTTCAAATAACCAGGGCACAGTTCTTTGGGCTATACTCTATTCCTTCTTTCTCAACATGAAAGGTGATTCTTTTCCTTTGTAATCAACACATTTAGGGTGCCAGAGTTTATATTCATTTACAGAAAACTATTTGGTGCTCTCCCCTATGTTATGATGACACTGCTCAATGTGTTACATTAACAAAGGTGTTTTGGTTATGTTATACCATTGGAAGTAACTAAAATACGTAAGAGGAAGGGAAAAAAAAAAGATATAAAGTCTATAAGTATTTACACATCCCATTATTAAAATAAATGAAGGCTAATTAACAAAGAATTAGCCATGAGTATGAAATACAGCTGGTTTCTAAACAAGATTAATACTAGAATCAACTATTGTTAAAACTGAAATATAACATGATATTGGAAGCTGTAATAAAATATAAATTAATAATTCTAATGAATGGAAAAATCAAAATTATATAATTATTTTAAAACACTTTGGAGATATCAAATTACAGCTTTTTTCTCAAAAAAAGCACAGTATGGGGGAACCTCCCCCCATTATTCCTGCAATTTGATACTACATTACCAGAAGTCTTCATGTTAAAGCATATACTTCATATATTTTAATAGCTGTTAGGAACATAATACAGTTCTTTCTGAAAATAATATAGCACCTCCTGTAAACATAAAAAGCACTGCTTTAACCTCTAATAATTTTATATGTAATACTGCCTTTGTTTTGTAATGAATACCATTCCTTCATGGTAATGTGCCCATAGTTTCAGGGTCCTACTGAATCACAGTTTGCGCAATCAGAGCCTACTCAACTTCAGAGACTTCGCAAAGCCACAACCGCCTGGGTAACAAGACTTTTGCCCAGCAACTTTCTGTGGCCTGTAGATACCAAAGAGATGAGGCACCTGAAGTGCCCAGCATGTGTCTCATCTATCCTCACTTGACCTGTGACCAGCTTTATCCTGATATTAAAAAAACAGAACAAAAAGCAACCTTATATTTTTACAAGTTCTCAATATTGCCAGCCTAAAAGGTTTACCTGTCATATATTAGGCTTACATTATCTTGCACTTTTTAAACCAGCAGGTTGAATTTTCCTTTTATTGCCTTCTGGCTTTGAAGTCTTTCAGGTTCATTTGGGTTATGTTTACAAACTTTTCTCTGTAGCTAAAAAAGTACTGTTCTTTTTAAGTGACCACTAAAACTTCAATCAAAGTTGTGAGAGACAGTAACATCCACACTGAAGTTTAAACGTGTTTCTGGTTCCTGGTTCCCATTAGGAAGTTTTTCTGGGCTTTCAGTCGAAATCACTGCAGAGCTGCTCCTGTCCTCTGCGCATCTATTTGCACTTACATGGCAAAGACCATATGATAATGGGTCTGAGCCAGAAACACGCACAAATTGCTGATCAGGCTTTGCAGCCCACAGAAACACAAACCACAGACATCGCTGTTTGGCTGTCGTGCCTGCGAGGGCTAGCATAGGCATACCATGAAGTCGCCAGGATGAGGACCAAGCCCGTAGGCCCCTCAATCCCAGCTCCCGCCGGGGCAGCTACACCCCTCGGCTGGTTCCTAGCAGGGCGGCTTGCTGTGCTGCGGCACGCACACAGCATGCTTGTGCATAYGTCACGTCCGTTTTCACACTCTGTATTTGGGAAAAGCTGCTGCCAGCATTTAACTCTCTATACAGCCTGTGTCCTGGCAGCCCAAGATGCTGGCAAAGCCTGTGCTTTCCCTCCTGTCGTCGGTCTGATGGCAATACGAGCTCCAGCAGGGTGGAGAGAGACAGGCGGGCAGCTGCCACACGAGGAGAGAGGTACGTGCAAGCTAAGAGGACTTTCTGCTGGAGATTGTTTTCTTATGAAACCGTGCATAYGTCATGACTGGTAAGGGGAGCTATCCCAAAAACTGCAGTTCTTCAGAAATTCCACTCTTTCAACTAAGGAAACATCCTTTCCATCATCCCTGCATACTGAATATTTATCTCTAACCACATGGTACCTGTATAGGATATACAATCTGTAGCCATTTTCCTTTCATTACAGAAAAGCTTCGTGTATCTTGTCTTCCTCAGCCCTTTCCTACTTTGCTTACTAGATATAAAAATGTGTAGTTCCAAGTAATGGTTTTTTTTTTTTTTTTTTGCTGAGCAAACTTGAAAGGTAAGGTTATTTTCTCAGTCGATTTCTAGAAGCACTCTGCTACATGTATCCCTCAGGGCCTACACTTAGAAAACACCTTCTGTGAGTCTCCTGTTGTATCATTGCTCCTTAGGAGTGCCATTACTTCCAATTCCCCAATAACCTCTCCTTAGCACCTTTTAGCTACTGCAAGTTTTAATAAGCATACCTAAGTATGTGCATACTGTTAGATTTCAAAAGCACGATGATCATCTTAACTAAGTACTTTAAATAAATGTCAAAGCCATCTTGTACCTCCTTTCACTCTGAGGCTATTCATTATAATCCTAGCATAAAACTCTGCTTCAGGGAATGAAAGTGGCAGGAAGAAATACATTTTTATGCCACAGAACAAGGGGGTTTTGGCAAAACAGAAGAGGTGGTCAGAGAGCATTCTCGGTCTCCCAACAAAGGGACGGAAGAAAGGTTCTCAGTGGCATACAATTATTACTGTGCAGTAAATAGCAATTGAAGAGGATTAATTAAAGAGTAAAATAGGTCAATAGTACCTGCTTTTGTACTCTTCATTCACAATATTCTTGCGCTGTGTCTAATGTAGCTACTATTAGCAACTTAGGGGATACGTTAAGACTGAAGGAGGGTGAGGGTGAACACCACAGCTATATTACATGCAAGAAAGGATTCTCTTTCTGCAGTAAATTAACTTTGTAGGTGCCACTCCCTCCACTACATTCCCTTCCCAATTCTTGCATACTGCTTTCCTATTTATGCTTTAATGGTTTCCTCCTAATTCCTTTAGGAGAAGCCCTCACAAAACAACTGAATGGCAAAGGAGAAAAGTGACAATCACTAGACAAAAAGTGCTGTAAAATGCAAAGTAAATAGACACTTCTATTCCCCTAATCTTTTTAAGCGAGAAATCTTCGGTGTTATCTGCGAAGAATAGCAGGTACTATATCTTCAGAGAGAAGTGCAATTTTAAGCAAATATTTTCCTTTCAGCATAGTAAATTTTAACTCATCCTATCATAAAAGTGATCTTTTTTGTACTTCAGCATTCTCATGACACCCAAGAATCACCAAGAGTTATATTACCTAGGTATTAAATAGCTCAAACTGTCACTTCTTTGTTAAGCCTAAGATCAGTACAGAGTTTTGCACAACTTAAAAAAAAAAGTTACAGCAAATACAGCTGTTTGTAGACAAATAACCAAACTAATTTCATCAAAGAAAAGTGAGAGTCATCAGCTCTCCCTGTAACAACTGAGAGAAATGTAGGAAGTAAACAAAAAGTCTAAAAAAAGGAAAGTTTATATGGACTTTTAGCATTTCTGCCATTTTGTAATTTCAGAGCTTATTAGGAAATTATATAAGGAAAACGTTTTATTTCTGAGTTTAAGTAGAAGAGGTCATACTCTTCATTCATATGCCTCATGAGATCTGGGTATAAGAATGAAAAACTCTACATAAAAATATAGCTACTTTTAGTATCTGTGGTTGGCTCCCAAGTAGACAATGACACGATTTTCATACACCTTCTTCATAGTTTTCTCAATTTGCTTCAGAAATACTTGTGGAATTCTCCCACATAAAGTGTGCACTGTATCCAGAAACTTAGACTGAAGAGGGTAGTACAAAGACTGGAAGAGATTGTCTTCAAAAGGAAACTAAAGAAAAGAAAAAAAGAATTATTATTTGCAGTAGTTGTAAAATGGCATTTAAAAGTTGCTGTAAGATAAAGCTTTATACAGGTAGGTAATGAGTTGTTCCTCACCTTTCCAAAGTGTCATCAAAGCCTATCAACTTCAAACATTTGGACACTGGTCTGCTTGAGAGTGCTTGCTTTCAGAAAAGTCTGTCTAGGCTTATTATCTGAAATAGTCAACTTCACAGAAATTGTATTTCTAGACTCTATATTTAAAGCAAGTTTACTAATGTAGGGGTACTGCGTTATGAAACGGACATTGTAGAGGGTAAGGTTGTTCACATATAAGTGAAGTAGTTACTTGAAGGTGCTCCTGTTCGATGGAGCAACTTGAGGACACAGGAAAGATCCTGTTTTTGTTTAGATCAGGAGTTCACCTTTGAAGCGAATCTCCTGATTGCTCTGCAATGCAATCCAAAGTATGGTGAGTGGACACTATCTCGGAAAGCAGGAACTGAGTTCCTTTTGGATAAAACTAAAGGTGAAAATATCCTGTAGGAGCACACTTAACACATTCCTGCTAACAGGCTTCCAAGTCCACAGGACCAGTCCAAAGCTATCTTGAAGTAAAACTCCTGAAAACCAAGACTGTGGATGTCAGGTCCTCAGCAACAACTGTTTTGCTCCACGAATCTGCTCCTGTTGTGCTGCACTACTTACTGATGTAGACGTAGCCTAAGTCAATGCAATGCTCTCCTACAGGACAATATATAAAAACATCTCTCCTCCCTGTGGCCAGCAATGGATAGCTATTTGCAATGCTCTTCAGCATAAGTCAGCACATGAAACAGAATCAGGAAACTTCAGCACAAATGCATGTATCCATACACGTGCAGATTATGTGCAGCTACATCAGCTGGTGACAGCCAATCTGATATTTTGTATATGGACCAGGAAAAGTGAAGTAACCCTGAAGCACATACCGTGCCGTAGAAAACACAGTCCACAACTTAACTCTTCCTAATCAAAGTGGAAATATGGATCTGCGCCTGTAAGCAAGCTACTGAACAACCTCTTCTGCCTTCCAAGTGCCCAGAGGCTCTAGGTGCTCAGGGAGTCCAAGGCCTCCCTGGGCACTTACAGATCAGAGCTGCAGTGCCAGCAGGAATATCTCCAACCAAACACTTCCTTCCACCCACAGCACTATAGAAAAGCAGTTTATCAGCCTCTTGGGTTAGAATTTTACTGTAACAAGGAGGAGGACTGTTTAAACCATCTCTCTCAAATACACACACACACAGTAAAATAGAACAGGCTAAAGCAACCTTGTTATTTTGTGACTGACAGGTATACATAAAGTATGACTATCCTCAGTCTGATCTGCTGGAATAGCAGTCTGAGTGATCTGGTTAAAGTTATAATCTATATTGAAATAGAAGGACTGTCTCTATCGAAATAGAAGACTTACATCACGTATCACTTCATAGAGTGCCTTGAACGTAGGCTGTTTGTCATCATGGTAGACACCTCTATTTCCATGCAGAATAGAGACACCTTCTTCTTCTGCACCTTTACAGTTGCTCCCATACATACAGTGATCAGGCCGGTAGTTCCATTGACAGGGAAACACATAGAGACACTCTGGCAGTGCCAGTCAGGAGAGATGGTGAGGGGGGGAAAAAGACACATTGAACAAGAGTTATAACAAGTTAAATCATGTTTCTGTGGAAAAGCTGGGACTGACAATCAGAAACATTTAAAGTTACTTCCTTCACAAAGACCCAAAGCAGCAGCTAGATATGGAAGCTTCATTTTTTCAGGGATGACTATACGTGTCTTAGCACTGCTACCCCATTTTTCTGTTAGTTCTAGTGTAACAGAAAGGCTGGCTGGAAACACAAACCAAGAGTGCATTTTACAAAGTTAAAAACGACAGARTCAAACCCAGAGACTATGCACTATGTAGTACTATATGGCATCCTCTGGTAGAAGTTTTCGAAGTTACAGAAATGATTATGTAAGTACATACATCAGTGGGGGTTATGCGAAATCCTGAATCCTTCTGGAGATAGCATGGGAAAGCTTGCAAAGTATATCCAGTGTTTGCTGCTGAAGCTTTCATTGAGGTTATGACAATTTGCTATGCCGAGATACAGCAGACCATACGAAGTAGTGTATTTTATCCATAGCCCTTCTAAGACTTGTCATCCATTAATTTTATAAGTCCAGGTTATTTTAAAGATCAGTCTAATTTCTCTAATTTTTCAAAAGGGCTTGTAACCTCATTTCCCCTATTGATTTTTGTTGTTGTTGTTTTAAAGCTTTCTCCATGCATCCACAGTATTTGCAACATGCTTACAATAAGTCATGCCAACCCCTGTGACCTTTTCGCTACGGAAATGGAGTACAATGAATCATTGCACTGTGCTGACAGGTCATGTCAGAAGCATTGAAGACTGAATTCATCACTTGGCCTTTCTTTCTCTTCCGCTCACCATACTCAGGAAGGCCATGGCTGGCCCTGTGTGTTTCTTGAGGAAGTAAGAGAAAATATTTATGAGACATTTCTTCCCGTAAGGCCTATCAGGAGACTGCTCAAGAAAGAGTAGTTTTTAAGTAGTTTCCATTCAGTTTGGCCTATCACACATTCAGAATTGCTCCCCAGCGTTGCTGGAAGGACAGGAAGAGCTGTAGCGCCCTGATCCCAATCCTCTTACAGTTAACAAGAATCTTTTCAGTGAGCCCCAGCAGATGTTTGCAAGTACAACTCCTCAACAGGTCATTTTGGTGAAAGTATGTCACCAGGTGCTTATCAGCTTTTGTACATATCACTTGAGTGTTCATAAGCTTCTCCTCACCAGACGCTCTTAGAGATTCGCTGTTGCAGCTGGGCTTGGATTCTAGTTGCTCTGCAAGCCTTCAAATCTGTTAAACATCAGAACTGCCTCGGGACATGGGAAAAAGGGTTCATCTTTTCAGGCCCCAGGTTCTGCGTATTTTTAGCCAATACATCGTATCTACAAAAAGCCATCTGCAGTGGACTTAACTGACTCAGTTTTTCATTTCTGATTCGTTCCCAGGCCATTTTTAACAATTCAGCATTTTAAAACCTCAGGAAAGTCTAGTTTTCTGTTTTAGTAGTCTCAAGTTCTTTTGTTTTCTTTTTTGTGCAGTCTGATGTTACGTAATTCACAAAAATTATTTACTAGTTATGAGGAAAAGACTGGCTATGGTGCGGAAAAGAATCTCAACATGTGGATTTGATAGAGAATCCCCTCATTACAAAGTTCAAATGTTTTTGCAATCTTTTCTTTTGCACTCTTAAGTGAGCAGCTTGAGTTTGATCTGACAACTAATCTGGCTTCATCTTTTTCTTCCTCTGGTAGACCCCATTCACATGACATGCATTTCTTTTTGGAAGTAATTTGTGATTTCATAATGAAGATTTCTTCCACTTTTTTTCCCTAGAATTGAGGCTACTGCATGGTGTGCCAGGGACACTGATGTTTGACATCTGTCTGCAGTACGCAGATGTTACTTTACTGCTTTGCTTTTGCTCTCTCCCTTTTTTGTCTGAATTTGGGTACATTCAGTCACATACCCTATGACTCCTTAGAGGAAAAGAAAAGGGAACAGAATAAATAAAGATAAATCCAAACTTATTCTGTTCTCAAGATTACTTGAGGGAATACAAGGTCACATAGGAAACAAGCAAAAGCAAATAAGAATTGATACTCRATGTATTCAGATGTATGAAACAAGGCTCTTAGCTTCTTCGGGAAACRTGTATTATGCTGCAATTTTGAAATTCCTGTATTTCCAAATGTTCCTGGTTTTGGAAGAGCCTTAAGTCATTTCTGAGTAATAAATGCAAAATATTTAGAAGAGGCTGGATTTCCAGAAACTGYGTTTTACCACTTGTGACAGAAGTCACACCCTTTTAAAATGAAGATGCCTAAACTTGCTAGTTCCTTGGAAATCTGCATCCTTGCAAGCAAGACTCCAATTCAGGGGGAAATGAAGGACAAGCTGAAAATGCTACAGATTGTTTAGGGAGGCACTGAGCAAGAATGACAGTCRTGAATCAGATACGACTTCATTTTGTTGGGCTTACAAGTACATATTTGYTGGTCACACTGTCCCTCTGCTCCACATTTGCAATCTCTTGGACAGGTGGGGTATCCCATCTGTTCTCTGGGAACACAGCTTTGAGAGATTTAAAAGTCCTCCATAGTTCTTTATAGTCCCAGAGCAAGCAGAATAAAGGAAGAGCATAAAATACACACACATCTAAGAAACRGAAGTATAGACGACCTCATCATTCTGGGGTTTAGTGAGGATGGGTCATCCAGCTGAGAGGTGGGAAACTTCTTTCTCTGAAAAATAACTTTTGGTGGAGGAGCRAAGCTAGGAAGGGCAACAGTTTTAAAGAAGATAATTCAACAGCTGAGCCTGTTTTCTATTTATACTAGCATTGTTACTTGTTTACAKAAGTATCAGAATTCAACTGCCTTTCAGAAAAATAGAGGATAGCTTTGGAGAAAGTTTGGCAATTTAACATTCAAATAAACACCAGAAACAAACACATTGTTCAGCTARGCCCTGGTCCAGTGGGGCACATATRGAATGGAAACATAACATTAAATTAATGATCAAATGCAGGAATGAAGTTCAAGTTGTATATGTGCTTGTTTCCTTATTTTCTCAGAATCTCCAGAAAACAGATTCATATCTTCAAAGGAACCAAGTCTGAGCCCCACTACCTGCACAACCTTCAGAATTATTTTCACAGAATATAAATCCTAGGTGGACTTACATATTATGCACATTATGTACATGAGTATATTATGCATATTAAAAATAATGAACAGCACTTTCTTCGAATTTTGCAAGTTCAAGAAATTTTCTTACTACAGATGATCATGACTAAGAATCATTACTTACCTGGGTTAAAGTAAAAAATAATATTTAGTAAATCCTGGTCTCCCCACGTAATRTAATTTTTGTACTTTTGGTATAATGGATACAACATTTCCTCCCAAGTCAGACCAGATGGTATCATGCTGTTCTGCAGGGCAGAAAAACAGCAGCAGTGGGTTAATACTGAACAGCAATGACGTGTATGACTTTGAGAAAGTGGCACCCACATATTTTTCAGTCTCCCTAAGCCATGTCAGATACCTAAATGAAAAATGAAGAACTGCTAGGAAATGCTAGACATGGAAAGGGTCAGAAAAATAGAGCACAACCAGGTCTCCTGATCTGACTAAACAGGAAAGCAASGTCTCCTGGGTCTAGCTCTGATGTCAGCTCCTGCTATTCAGAGTCTTCCTATTCTGAGCAACGGGATGGAGAAAAAGTGAAAAATGCATAGAGTAGGAAGAGTTTTAGATCTATTCTTTTCAATTGCTTGGTAGAGGAGGGACAAGGTCAAAACTGAGGTGTTGAAGGGAGGAAAATTTCAGGCTAAAAATGATCTTCCTTTTCCCTTCCAGGGGAATTAYGATATTGAGAGCAAGTTTTTTACTCAAGCTGTTCCTATAATAGTACAGCTAATCCCTGGCCTTGATTAAGGACAAAGCCCACTCAGAGGTAAACAAAGTTTCTAAAGAGAATAAATGCTCACCAACACAAATAGATTTAACAAGTCAGGCCTTTCACAAAAAGGGGGAGATACCACCTTAAAGAGTGAGAGGGTTCCCCTCTCATTTATATCAATTAACAGCATCACTTGATCCACAACAGGATCCAAAATGTTATTTACAGCAAAAGCAAAAAATTACCAATTACTCTGGATATTTGCCTAAACCTTCATAATTTAAAAAATAATACACTGACTGCACTGAAGATCCTTGAGTTTAATTCTTTCAYGTACCTTTGAAGGGAAAGTGAAATGTCAAAGAAGCCAGTTATACTACTGCTAAAGGACTGTTTCATCTGCAAGTTCTCAGTGCTCCACCARTTCAGTGGGGAAGTTTTATTTAACAGTCATTTTCACGACAACTGGTTTTAGTATCCAAATATGCATTCTATATTTTTCAGATTCTTTAAATTCTAAATTTTACTATTTTTATACTAAAATATTTTACATGATATTAAAAATACATAAATCACTGGTTTCTGCAAYAGTTTTATTTCTTCTCACCTTGAATTGAGTGCTGCGTATCCGCGTTAAATTCATTAGCATGACTCCAGAATTGACTCCAGTTGTCCCATAATAAGGGTGACGCGCAAATCGACTATACCAGCCAATCTTTGGTATTTCATGTTCTGGGGCCATAGCAGCTAGCTGTGTGGAGTTGAACTCTTTCAGGATGTGCCAGATGTCATCGATGGGCCTCAGGAAGAGAACATCAGTGTCCACATAAAGAAGAGAATCCACATCCTTTAAAATAACCTTGTGGGTTTGCACAGTGAGGAGAGGAAGAGAGATGAAAGAGAAACCAAGCAGACAACAAAAAGGGAGATTATTGGCAAAAGGTACTTTATTTTAAACTAAGAATTTTAAAAGAGTTATTGACTCACCAGCTGAATGTCATTACATRCCAGAACAACAGTTATCAAGTAACTTTTTTTAAACCTGCCAGGCAAAACAGCTACCAGAGCACAGAAGTCAGATTCTAATCTTCATGCGAAACAGTAATCCACTTAGCTCTCAAAACAACCTGTGATGTAGCCTGCAAGGCCTACTTAATGTAAGTTCAGAAATAAAATGCAAGGAATATATATTTGCATAGCCTTGTTAGTTCTTTTAAAGATCTGTAAGYGGTACGGTTGTACAGAAAAATTAACCATAGAATATAGAGATGTATTTTTTGCASACAGTATGGTATGGATTCTGACAGGATTAGTATTGATAATAATACACTATATAATATAGGATGAAACTGCTGCTCTGTGTATGTGTGCRTGTATGTTTAAGATGCTTTCACAATCAGTCACACAACCTAATTTAACATATAGAAATGGTCTACCTTAATTAAAAAAAAAATTCACTATTGATCACAAAAAATTATGYAAGTTCTCCTAAAGAGCAAACTTTGCTTGCTAAATAGAAATGTCATAAAACTTTTCATGCTAGATTCTGATCTCTGTTATCAGAGTCTATATCAGGAATAACCACAGTAAAGTTAGTCAAGTCTGAAAGGAACAACACTGGTGTAAATTGTAAAATAATTAGATCCAGGATATTCAATCTATTCTTGTTGACAGTGTTCCCCCTTGTGGCTATCCAAGTCCTTACATGTTCATTCATTAATTTTAGCAGGGYAAATCATACAGTGCTTCAATGGGATGTGAAAATTCCCTTGATGTTTGCACCACCTATTTGTTAGGTYGTTTGTTAGGTAGTAAATACTATTAGCTAAGGTCGACTAACAGTTTCAATTAAATTTTTGTTGCTCTTCTTCATTATTTTCTAAAACTGTCCAAAAATTCCTGAAGGACTGAAATTTTCTTACTTCAGTCTAAGTCAAAAGCTCTATTTCTCTTCTTTCTYTACTTGAAAGGTAAATTCAAACTGTTAATGATTCATATCAGGTCATGGAAAGAAACCATCACTCACTCGTCCAATCGCACTGATACTATTGCCAAACTTTCCTATTTATGTGGGTAACTTAATAAGCTCTGTTAAAAATTTGACTTTTACATGATCTGAAACGTATCCTGACTAAAGATTACTTGTGAAACACAGAGTGAACAACATTTCAAAATTTTGAAAAGTGAAAAAAAATTACTTCTAAGCATGCTCAACAGGCCTCCATTAAGATTCCAAATCCTTGAGTACTGACTTAAATGAGATTTTCACCTGACTGAACACTTTGGGATTCAAACTGACATTTAGCCAAGTTTAACAAAGCCCTGACCCATATTTCTGACATAACTATTATGTTCTTCCTACACAGCAGGACAAGGTARATGTCTGTACATTTTAAACACAAGTTATGCTTATAAGAAACTTCATGTAAACAAGTCCATCACAACACAGATCACTGCTGGGTGGAAGGTTACAGCAATASGCTATGAAGAATTCTTCTCCCACTGTTTTCTGCTGGCCTCATAGCTAAATAACAAAAACAGCATACGAAGGTATCAACAAAGCGCAACATTAATAGTCCAATAAAACACTCGAGAGYGAAGAGCCCAGAGTTTGAGGCGAATTTGAATATCTTGGGATCTAATACTTAAGCTACTTTAAGAGCAGATCAGTAGAAGAAAGGTAGTTGAAAAGAAGAAAGTTTTTCAGCTTAAGGATATCCAGGACATTGCATTTTTTTCTGTAGCACCTACAAGCCTTAATTCACAGGGACCTACTATGTGAAGTAATACACAATCAAAACACACAAACAAACAAACAAMCGAAAAAAAAGACCAAAAGGATCTAGTCCAAGACAAGAGACAACAGGTGAATAGAAACAGAGCATCATTAGAAGTAATTACACTTTCTTGTCTGRGGGATCCACAGCACACTGTAGCCCAAATAAATTTATTGAGGGTGCCCTGGTAGAGGCATGTTCAGGTATTTTCTAGCAGAGGGTAAAGTTTAATGGCTGCTCATGGGAGCTCCTCTCAAACATAAGTGGCAGTGTGGACACCACATCTTTTAGCAGAAAATTATTCTTTCAATAATCTTAAACATGCGCATAAATTTAAATCTGTGGAAGTCAATGTGCCCTAATCATTTTGCTCTATTTGAATGGATTTAAGGAAATATTTAATTTTGGGGGGAACTGGCTGTATATTGGCACTTGACTCTGTGTTTTCAGAGGTGTATTCCTTTGCTTACAATAAACACACTCTTCRTTCCTGGTTTGGCAAAAGATTCTTCCTTGTGTCCAAGGTGCTGCCCTGCAGCTGACACCCAATAGCCTAAAAGGAAAGCTGTGCTTCCTCTTTTAAGCCCTTCACTCTTTTCTCTTTCATGTGAGGAATGTTAAGACTTTTTTAAATCTGTGCGTGTCGGTATGAACTGATCACATCCTTTTCTGGCTGTGCGTTTGACTTGGCCTTGAGCAGAAGAATTTAATTTCAAAAATTGTGGCTACAGAAGTTCCTTGTATTGCTCCGTGGATGTCAAAGGAGTTATGCTGGGGAGCAGTTCAGTACCATGAGGCAGATGCAGCTAGCTCTGCCCCAACACTGCACAGCTAGGGCTGGCAGAGCACCGCGTCTGCCAGGGGGGTGAACSAGAGGGACACGACTGCAGGTTACAAGTGACATGCATCTGACTGACCTGCAGCATGAGCAACACAAGGGTGCGTCTGGTACTCTGAATTCATGCTTGCTGGCACAAAGCATGTAGACGTACCTGAAAGACCATGATTTTTGAAACAAATGGTCAGGAATATGGGGTTACTGCTGTTGTCGTCATCTTCGCTCTACAGGCACTTACAGCTTAAAAGAACTGTAATTTTTCTGCAGCTTTACAGAGTTTTCTGAATAAACCTGTCAGAAAGTTCTGCTCAGAACTTGCTATACTTAACCTGACACTTCGCTTAAATACTCAATTACCTGTAATTTGATTTCACAACTTCTGACTCTCTAGATTGTGTTAACAAGGCTGGCAAGTAATAACACATGACTGTGAAAGCATATATTGATGTATTGGGAAGCTGGGTTACCTAATGGTATGCACTGGCTAGCATGTCAGTTTATCAGTTCTTTGTCCAGAAGCTAGGGACAAATCACAGTTAAGCTTGCATCTTATGCTAATGTAGCAGTTCCACTAAGTTGAGTTAATTAACCAAATTGTAATTAGCAATTAAGTTACAACAGAGTCAGAGCCTTTTGTCCAGATAAAGGCCTGGCATCTATTCCCAGTGCTGCTACTGATCCACTGGGTAGGTTACTTCAGTGTACTCAAGAGGACACCTATAATATAGGGATCAGGCTAATCTACCTTAAAAGCTCTTAAGTGGATTAAGTGTTTTGAGAAGGGTTCTAAATGTTAGTTACTATCAGAACTAAAATCATCCAAAAATCCCTTAAGCATTTTATGATACTTTAGCTGGTTGTTTTGGTAACTCCAAAACAGCAACACAGACTGCTGCAAGCTATGTCTATAGAATATAACATTCAAGAGACTAGACCACACAGCTTTACATCCTGATGTCTTAACAACCATGTTAGTGCTACAAAACAGTTTCCATATCACAGTTGATCTCTCATTGGAAAGAACAGATATTTGGGATTATCCTCAGTGATCCTTATAGTCCAGTCAGACTAGACCCTCCCACTGTAACTATTTGTAACAGAAAAAAGTTGGTCTCATGAGGGTTCATTCTTTCCCAATCCACTGGCAACACCACACATGAACCAACAAGTAAAACTGCAGGTAACAACCTGGCAGGTAGTATCTCAAGGTGGTGATGCAGCCTTGGTCTTTCGTTCTTGTTGTTCAGGGTTTGAGGGCTTTTTTTTTTTTTTTTTTAAAGCGAGAAAGGAGGAGAAGAGAATATAACCAGCTTGTCATAAAAAGGTGATGGATAAGACAACTCACGTTTCTTGCATGCTTCTGGGACAGAGAATTTAAGGGAACTGCTCAGTTTCTACATCTGTGAATCATAGTGTTTAGATGTCTCAGAGCTGCCTGAAAGTTAAGAGAGGCTAGATTTTGCCAGTCTTCTTAACACTGCACAGTACTTGTCTCAGGTTGCATTACAGCTGCCCATCATCATCATGTCCAGATGCCCCGAGCTGGATGACACATGGATAAAAGTGCTACTCAATATGGAAAGTTTTACCATCCTATCTTTCCTGTTTACAAAAATAAGTGAGGTAACGTTTGCCAAAAGCATTATCCTCCTAAAAACAATTGTCTCCTCATAGCGATACACAACACTTATGCTGCCATCAGTCCATCCTCAAAGTGCTAGAATAAAATGGACACTTAACCTTAGTTAATTTTTAAGGTTTCACTTTGTGTTAATGTTAAAATCCACATCTTTCTTACTCTGCCTTTGTAGATCCCACAGTACGGTTTCACAGAAATAGACTGCAGCAAAAGATTCACTATGGACTTGTTACGAGATTACACTGAGGTTCAATGTATTTTCCTTAAGTCTATGTAGTATGATCAGATGTCACAGAATTCCTCTACAAAAAATGCAGGGTCCTGTGATCTTCCTTAGTATTTCCCTAACCCAAGCAAATTCAACAAATTCAGGCTGTGTACATCAGCATGCTCTCCAGGACAAAACACTTCATTACTACAAGGTGCAAGAACACATCCCAGAGCTCTACTTTTATCAGTGAGTAAAACCACTGAAAGTTTCTTACACAAGTTCCCTTTAACACATTCCTTCTACCCTCCACTTTCACATGCCTGCTGGTGCTGTAGAAGAGAGACTTCCTTGGCAGGAGAGGCGCTTGTGAATCAGGGGCTCACATTCCTCTCGGGCTTGGCATTATCAGGAACAAGACAATCTGCACAACTGAGGACTAAACAGCTGATAAACTCCACTGCTGCTCTCCTGGGATCCTCCCCAAATCCAGTCACATTTTATGCCACTGCAGTTAAAAATGCTTAGGACACGGAAGGATATGAAAAAAAGGGTACTTACTGACATCCTGTTGGTATTTATTTAAAATACGACTCAAAATAGCCATCTAAACAAGTATATTAGAAAYCCTCCCCTACTCACACAACCCTCCACTCCTGCTGTGTGCGGACTGCCCTTCCTGGAAAAGCCTGGATGAACAGCCAGGACCTAAAACCTCCCCAGTGGGCAATAACTATTCTTTGAAGTGGAGCAAGGAGAGAAAGTCTTTAAAACTGGAGGCTTTCCAATAAGAATCCTCTTTTACCAGCCCTCTGCCACATAAACAGAAACCAATTAAATTTGATCTAACCATGGCATCTTAAAAGTTCCTATCAGCTTTCATAAACAGTCCTTTATTTCTCTCTCTCGAGAGATGAGGTGGTCCCCCAGGTCCCTTAAACCACATAGTGAAGCAAGCTGGGAGCCTGAACACCTGGATCGTAGATGTAACTTGCTCCTTGAGTGAAAGAATTGCCTTCTGCACTAGTTCAGCTGCTGTGGTTCACTCCATACATGGTTCCTTCAAAGGTGTAATGCAGCACAGGAGAAGAAAGGCTTGGATTTCTACAGCAACGTCTCATTCAAAGGGGACATCAAAAGCTAGTTATCAAGGACCATAAAAATAAAGCCAGAAACTACCTAAGGTTCTGCCAGGCTGTGAACCTGAGTACCAAAAGTCCAACTGAAGGGTTACTTGCCACCCCAGCTATTACTACAACTTGTTTTCCTCACTCTACCCCTATCAACTTAGTGTCAGCTGCAACTGTTCTCAGACAACCACTTCTATTCAAGCCATAAACCTCAGCCTGATATTAACAACAGTGAGAAAAACCAAAGAGGAAGCTGAATGTTTTCAGCCCTATCACACAACAACTTGCAATTCCCCCAAAGGAAGGAGTTACAGTGTAAGCTGCCTCATAGTTTTGCTAAGACAACATCCAACAGTCCAGTATGCCTTAAGAGAAGTTACTGGAGAACTCCAAACTTTGGCAACAATGCGAGTGACAAAAAGGGAACTGAAAAGCACTGCCCAGCCTAAAGGCACTACCACGAATACATAACCCTTTGTCATCAGAAAGGTGATGATCAATAAGAGTGAAGCAGCTTCTGCGATGAGAGGTCTGTACCAAAATGTACTGTAGAAATAGGAGAACTGCATTTACCTATTGAAAATAACCCTGTTCAACAAGATCCTTACAAACATAAATCTGTATTGAACAAGCTAACACTTAGGGTTAGTTTTCCAGGTGATACAAAGACTTAGTCAGGGAAGAGAGGATCTCTGTTAAAGTTCAAGTTACTTTCAGCCCATCTGGTCCTGGCGCATTTGAAAATCTCCTTCTAAATGGCAGATAAACAGAACTGCTGACAGCACATATTTTCTCACATATGTATTCATAGTCTATGTATCTGGGTGTACAGCTGGCTCCTGATTGTTTCCATCTGAGAAAGTAAAGATTTCTCTGTCCCCCCATTTCTTATAAGAGAGCAATGAGGAAATCTGAATCATGTGAATAGCATGTCACTTTACTGGAGTCACCCCAAACAACAGCAATTCACAGGATATTTTTGATGCATGTTCCCAGTTCCACAGAAATTGGTTTAAGCAGAAGTTCTTTCAAATTCAGAGAATTCTGCACAAGCAAAATTGTTAGTAACACCTTCTTCCTCTCTAGCARCGTAAAATATTTTCCCAGTTTATGACACTGTAAGTATTAGAGAGTAAAGAATACAAATGTTCAATGAACCTGGAGATCCCAGCACACATGGGACTCTTGCATGAAATCCTGTTGCTAAGCACCTTGGAATTACTATCTTCGGGGCAAATCTGACAGTCTAGGAAAAAGAAGAAAAATACAAGGAAAGGGGATTCCTGAAATCATCAGTCTGAGGGCTAACATATACCAAGGGAAATAGTGGGTAAAGAGGATATGATGACTGCACGCTCAGAAGAATGTTATTTATGGAAAGCATGCAGCATCTGCCTTGAAAGAGCTCTAGCACTGAGCTTAAGAGTCTGAGAGGCTAACAGAATTGAAGACAAATAAAAAATGCACATTGTGTGCTAGCAGGAGAAAAAGCAAGTCTGGATTTCAGTTTTGTTTTTTAAGCAGCTAAAGCACAGATTAAAATATCTTTGAACGGAAGTTTCAGCTTGAAAGTGGTTTTAATATTACACCAGCAAAGCTTCCTTTCTGTGGAATAAACCTTTTCCTGAAGCAACCTACTCAGAAATCCAGGTGCCTTACCGGAAGAAAAAGGCGCTGGGCAGCACATGGTTTGAATAACTTTTTCCATTCCTGACCATTTCCTACCGAGAAGGTTATTGGGTAAATGCTGTATTCAAACTTCTTTGTATATGAGGAAGGCCATTCCTGTAACTGAAAGACATGGGGGAAGGAATTAGACATTACATAGCTTTTTTTGTTTGTTTTTTTAATATGCATGCATAAGGAGTTTAGAAACATGCTTATAGTAAAAAAGTGCTTAGTTGCTACTTATTTATGTCAGCGTAACTTTGCTCAGAGATTTGCAGGTTATAATTAACTCTTAAAAAAAAAAAAATTACCAAATGACAAAGAAACTCACCTTCTTCTCAAATTCAGGCTTAAGGGAATCCTCGGCAAAAATATGAAAACAGAGCCTTCTGTTGCTAAAGAGAACTGCTGATTTCAGCATGATGAGAGTCTCTTCCAGCCGGTCCCCACATGCCACAACTGCCAGATGCATGCATTGCAAAGATGAAGGCTCTTTTGAATGTTTCTGTTCTCCAGGCTTCCTGAAAATTAACAAACAGACATATTAAAAAAAAACAAAAAACAAGCAAACATGAAGAGAATACTGCATTAATAGAGATCGGGGTTTTTTCTTCTCCTCCATTATGTAGGGCATCAACAGTTTTTTCTGATCAGACATCCACAGAACATGCAAATGGGATTCCAMCTTTTGTCAAAGGTGAAAATCAAGAGTGTTAAAATTACAACACAAAGAAATACGCTATTTTCAGAAGTTTATCAAGGTTTTCCTACTTTTATTGGCTTGCATAAATCACTGTAGTACATACACATGTGAAACTAATTTAATAGCACCTCAAACCAGACAATAACTTGCTAAGAGCAAATGATAGCTTTTTTTCCCCGCTTAGAGTCTATGAAGCCAGAATGGATTTACTACTGCCTAGTCTGACCTTCCAACATAATGAATGCTAAATTACAGAACTACATCCAGTAATTTCAGTACCAGACCTATAACTTTTGGCTAGGCTGGAAAAAGAGATCCAGTCCTCATTTAAAAAAAAGGTATCCACCCCATCTATATGTAAATTATTCCAACAGCTAATTAATCTTGCTGTTAAAAATGCATGCCTTAATCCTGGCCTGAAGGTACTGGCAAGGCTTCAGAGGAATGCTCTCTATTTCACCTGATAGAGTACTTGGGATTTTACTAAAATACAGACTTCTAAAAACAAATGCATTCATGTGTCTCAGACAAACCAGACTCTATATTTCACAGTCAAAGAGCAGGCTATGGGTTTTTCACTTACCACCTATCTGTGTGGACTTTACAGACATTTCAACTATAAAGTAGGGGAAACTGCATGTAAAAGGCGTGTTAAAACTGCTCGCTACTCTGAAAAATCAGGCTCTTTTTTGGGACTCTAAGACTCTTTGAAAACGTGGACTTTTTGTTTCTTTCTCCCCTCCCACTGATCAGCATGGAAGTATAAAGCATTCTGCAGGAATGCTTCTACTGTACTGTATTCACATTCCAACACGGACCACATTCGTACACCATTAGATGAATGCGCGGTGACAAAACAACTAAATCACAAGCATCGTAATCATTATGGGAAAGTTCAAAAGGCTAATCATAGATCACTACCAGTTCTTGATGTATCACTTAACAGAGGACCTCAATCCCTGCCTGTTCTCAGCATACTACACACACTTACACACATACTGTTCATCAGTAAAATGAATACTATAAACAAAAGTTCTAAATAAAGAGAAAAATGACAGTTAATAAACTTGTCATTATCTTCTTCTAGAAATTAAAATACTGCTTAGTAAAACAGCAGCATTCTGTACTATGGCATAATCCGCTTATGTGTTAAGGAATACCAGCCCTCAGTACTTTACAGGCTATACAAAGCAACATGTCTCATTAATGGTTTAAAGTCTTAGGCTTTAGTCTTAATTAAACCGCAATTTCAACAGTGAATAAATAATGAAATTCTACATTTATGTGAAGTGGTATTTACTTTCCAACCTATTAGTGTAAAAACCACTGAATTATTTAAGTAAATAATTAGCGGCTCACACAGATCCCATTTTCCCCTCTTCTCGCTGTCTCTTTAATGCTTCCTCTTAATTGAGTCTCTAAATCAAGCCATATGCAGGATGTGAACTGCTTTGATATAGCTTGTGGCAATGGAATTCACTGGGAGGGACTCAACTCTACCCTTTCATTGCAACGTTTCAAACCTCACCCCAGGGCGCAGCACTTTCCTTTGCAGACTCCAGCAACTCTCCATCACGCAGTGATTTCATAGCGAGAACATCAGTATATGTAGATGGGCTCTTCCAACAAACAGGCTCAGCAGAGGCAACCCTTGAAAGTGGATGGCCCCATAAGCCCATGGAGCTACATAAGTGCAGATGGGCAAGAGATATCCCATGCCAGCACAGACACCTTCCCAGCCYGGGAGAGCGGAGGCAAAGGCTGAGCCTTGGAGGCTTGGAATAAAGAGTCACAAGGAACTGGGCTGAAACAGTTCAGGAGCCTGTAACAGCCTAAGTAGGAATAAGTAGGAGTAATGAGCCCAATAGCAGGGAAAAGGGCTATGAGGTAGCGTTTGAGCCTGCAGATCAGAGAAGTAGTCTTGGACACCAAGGGCAACAGTAATAGAGGAAAACAGCTACAAGGTGCAGAGGGATGTTGGGAAAGAATAAATAGTGCTAGATTTTGTGTCCTAAGTATGAGCACGTTAGAAGACAACTGTGAGAGCAAAGGCAAGTTGGAAAGGGAGAAAAGAGAATGCTGTAGAAAGATGCATTAACATGAATTTTGGGTTTGCATTACAAAATAATTATTACCCAGAAGTCTGAAAAAAGACAGAAGTTTTTGACAGAAGAAAAGGCAAAGCCAGGCAACAATAAAAGGGGAATGAGTAGTTCACAAAGGACATCACTACTCTCCTTCCCTCCTTTGCATATACACACACTTGGGCACATACTGTGAGGAGGAAAGGAAAGGACAAGAGAGAAATGACATCCGGACAAAACAATATGCCTTACTGATTCACAGGATACACCTAATGTCTTCAAACCAAAACAGTTCCAGTTTGATTGATAACATCCGGGATGCTTCTGCTTTACGCAGAATAAATGGCTATATGGGCTTATCTGGATCTCCTCCTGAATATAAGAGGATCTCCACTGTGTTGTGAAGAGAGAAATGGGAGGTTAGCAGTTTGCTCGTGCAAGTGGAACGGCTACCTCATTTCTATTGGTGGAGACACAGGTCACAACCACGTCTCCCAGTGGAGAAAACTAGTAGGTAGCAATGGAAGAGCACACCATACTACATGAAGAAGCCCCAAGAGGGAGAGAGCACATTATGGGCACACAGTAAAGACAGCAAAAGATAACATTAAACTTAGATTTACTGCTTCATGACAAGGCATACCTTCCAGTAATTTAAAGGATGGAGTATGTTAAATACTGTGGTAAACTTTACTTTAAAGTGGTAAACTTTACAGAGGATAAAATTTGTTCCATAGAATAAAAATCATTCAGCAAGCAAGAAAGAACATACTGAACTTTGCTAGATTATCAGCCTGAGACATTCATAGGCTTTTGCCATAAAGACATGCTCAGGCAGCAGCCGAAGTACAAATGACCACTATTTTTGGTTCTATTTTTGATACTCAGTCCCTCTGAAGCTTTGGGCAAGTTACTAATTCTTTATGCTTTAGTTGTCCCACCTGTAAAATGGGAACAGCTGTTACAGTAATAGTAGTTATCTACCTCAGGAGATTTTTGCGCATATTAAAAAGCACAGATAATAACAACAATTATTATTATTACCATACTCTTCCTAACATTTACACGTGTTCATTCATTTATAGTCCAATTTACTGGTTACTAATATAGTCCATAATTGTATTTTATGATGTAAATTAAGCATTTAAATGCATCTAAAATAATACAGTGACAAGGGCCTGAAAATTTAATGCGTTTGATAAGAATAAATACAGAAATTACATACACCAGGTCTGTGTTACCCTGATCTCCATCTTCTAACTTCAGTATATAAAAGTAGTTTGTTGATATATTAGAATCTGCCTATTATAACATTATGTCAAAGCCTTTACTCTGTTCCCAGTTTTATTCTTATCCATCTGTTCAGAGGAAATTACTTCTTCCTCTCCTTTCCTCCTGCTTTCCCTATTACATACTAATATGTGGCTTTAAGATTAAGGACTGTTACTTAAGATTAAGCACCGCAGAGAGCATCACAAAATACTTGCAGAGTACATCCCTGTGAAACAGCTGAAGAGAGATTTTTTAAGACACAGCATGATAAAATGGTTATAGCAAGGGTCTTCCAATGATACAGACCAACAACTCCTCTCCAGTTGCCTCATGGTGTTTTATTTTCTGCATACGTGTTCTTTTGGACAGGCATGGTTACTGACATCGCAGAAGAAGCTTGAGTGTTCAAGCACAATAGTTTCGTTTCTATGCCTTAAAGTTTAGATTACATGTAATTTTCTTATTAGTCACAGCCAAAGTGTCTCAAACATAATTAACCCAAAACCTGTCTAAATCAATCCAGATCCATTCAAAATAATGCATTCCCATCTCATTACAGAGCCTGCTAATCTATTCAAGCCTTCAAATTTATTCATGAGGCAAAGGTAATGAATGCAGATTCTTACAAACTCAATACAGTTGTTAGTCTTTAAAACATTCTTCATGTTATGATCTCATTTACTCTTGCAGCATAAACAAGGTTAGATTTAGGCAACGCATCACAACTGGTGATTCACTAAATAGGCTCCTTTCCTGACAGTCATCACTGAGCCAATGTCCCAACAGTGGCTGTATTACACAAAACACATTCTCCCACACTCTTCAAAATATAAATTAGAAAGGTTCAGAATGCCTATAAATAAAGTTTTCTCACTTTAATGCAGTTACACAAACCTGACTGCAACTGCTGACAATCAAAAAATGGTTGACATCTCAACCTCCTTCCAACTTAGACAAAGGGAGAAAAAAAACCTCAAAACCAGAACTGGTGTTTTTAATCTTCTTTTTATAATCAAATGGTTTCTTTGTCTGAGGAATATGAGGTATCTGGGCCTTCAGCATGTTATTGTAGGCTATCAAATTCAAGCCAAACTTGTATGTGTATGCACACAAATTGCAAAGAAAGAAAAAGCATCTTGACAGGTTGCCATACAAGAGATGTTTTGCTTTAGGAAAGTTACTTTCCAAGGATTAAACATGATGGTGAGGGTTCACTTCCCAAGCCTTGCCAGCTGGTTTAATAGAAAGTGTGGTCACATCTGCCCTTCAGACATAAAATAACCCTTTTGGCTTTTTGATGCTTTGCACACATTGGTTTGGCACATATTTATACTTCTTCGTATATATATATATATAAAAAAATCTTCCTGAAATCATAGGACTTGCTACTTCCAAGAGGAAGGATCAGTAAAACCACTGTCAAAAAATCAGCTTTCAAAGCTAACCCAAAACTTACACGTAATGCTTTAGATCTGTCAAAAAATCATCTAACAACCAAAGCAGAACACATGAATGTGTTTACTAATATTTGGCAGGCACTAGTCAGCTGATAATATGTGACCAGTTAAGCCTTTACCATCTATGACTACTTACATTATAAGAAACCTTAAAATAATAATCTTCTACTATTCTCACACAAATACAGAGAGCACTACTACAGAATCTGAGCTAAACTACAATTCCCCTTGTGCACAGTATGATTGATTAAAAAAATATATATATCCTAGATAACAGCTGTGATTATTTCTGAGTTAAGAACAAAACTTGCACTCTTCCCTAAAAGTACACTAATCAACTAAACTGAATTAAAACTGTGCCCTTTACATTCACATAGACACAACTTATTAAAGTCAATTGAACTAATCACGTAGTCTAGATATATACACACTTACCGTGATCAGATCACAAGAACTTAAACAATCATAATCAGATCTTTAGTTGTCCTAAAGGAATCAGATCACATATGATCTCTCAAAGTCATTCCTTTTGCTCACAAGGAGTAACTAAAATAGTATTTATACTATAGCAATGAATAGGCAGTCTGTGACCCTGCACATTATATAAATATGTGCTCTACTGTAAGCATATGTGTAAGCAAAGTCTATTAAATCTATGGGAAAACTCACTCTTGAAGATAATAACTAATTAAATCATTTGCTTCTTCTACTCCAAATTCAAGCACCCTAAAAACAGCTTCCACATGTTTTCAGTGTGCATTGGCTCAGGCTTTTTAAGACAGGCAGATCACACTGCCTTATGCCTTCACTGTGCTAGCGCGGATGCGATCCACTCTGGAGCAGTGCCTGTCAGCGGGCCGCTTTTCCTCTCCACAGAAGCCTGCATCTCCTCTAGACTTTGCCTTTTTTTTTTTTTTTTTATGGTACCCTCACTTAACTATGTCATATCATATTTTGGAAGTAACTAACACCATAAAGGGTCTTTCAGCAAGGGTCCAAACTGGACCATCAGACTCCTGCTTCTCAGTAAAGAACTCCTGATGGTGTCAACAATGCAGGATCATGCCCTGCCAGCAGAGGTGAAAAAAAGGCAGCTGAAGTGGCATGGTTTAAACACAGCATTATTCCTTTTCTATTTTGTAGTGCACACCACCAACACTTTGTGTTGCAGACCTCGTAAAAAGTACTTGAGAAGTCAATAAAAAAGTTAGATAACATCAACTTTTGGAACATGAAGATGCTCATTGAAATGGGACAGTTGTTTACTCTCTCCAGCAGTTTTATACTTTCCAGGCTCCTTCCTTCAGTGTTCTTGATTTCCATGATAATCACAGAGATATGCCTTAAAGAAAAATGAGTTCAGGAGGTACAGTTGCCAGTGGAAATAATCCTGCTTTAATACACACATTTGAATTCTGTTCATGACCCATTCCCAGCCACAGTAAACATCTCTTGCATTCAGTAGGATAACAATGCTTGTAAGAAACCAACTGCTTTAATAAGTTACGGAATAAGAGCTCATAAAACAGGAACAGTCTTTCATTCAGAACATCTCTGTGAAATCATGAATCAAAGACACAAAGACATACCAAGTTAATTAGATATATGAGGTCACACTGACCATAATATAGCTGGAATGCAGAGGGGAAAACAGCCCTCCACCCACTGAAAGCACTCTACTCCTCTATTTTTTTTCCTGAAGTAATTACCACTTTTTTTTTTTAAATATTCCAACTGGAAGGTACTGAAAAAGGGAACATAACACAGCATGAATCCAAACTTTTTCTGAAGTTCTACTGAATTACTTTACCTAGGAAAAAAACTTTTARAACAAAAAGCTCCACAGCTTAAAATCCACTGGTGCTTAATAGTTTACAGTCTGTGGGCACCGCARAGAACGGCCGTTCACCCCCCCTTTTCCGTTTGCCTCCAAATAACAAAACCCGCACAAGTCCAGCGTCTGAGGCTGACAGCCCTTCCCCGCGCGTCGGAGCCAATCGGCACCCCATCACGCAGGTCGGCCTGCGAGACAAGGCCAAAACTGACGGCAAAGCACCTACCCCGGGCCCGCGCGGGGCGCCGGGGAAAGGGAGCGG